>NC_030819.1:86971271-87222809 GCF_001704415.2 Capra hircus
TAAATGCTGAAGAGGGTATGGAAAAAAATAAAAAAGAATCCACCCACATTGTTGGTGAGAATGTAAATTGTTATAGCTACTATGGAGAATCATGCGGAGGTTCCTTTAAAAGCTAAAAATAAAGCTACCATCCAATCCAGCAATTCCACTCTTGGCCATAAATACAGGAAAAAAAAAAAAAAAATTTTTTTTTTGAAAAGATACTTGCACCCCAAAATTCATTGCAACACTATTTGCAATAGCAAATAATGGTAGCAACAGAGATGTTCATCAACATGAATAGACAAAGAAGATATGATACATACATACAGTGGAATTTACTCAACAATAAAAAGGAACAAAATTCTGTCATTTTCAGAGACATGGATGGACCTAGAGACTAAAGTGAAGTAAGTCAGAAAGAAAAACAAAATGTTTATTAATAGATATAGGTAAAATCTAGAAAAATGGTATAGATGAGGTTATATGCAAAGCAGAAATAGAAACACAGACTTAGAGAACAAAAGTATGGATACCAAGTGAGAAGGGGGTGTGGGATGAATTAGGAGGCTGGTATTGACATATACATACTACTATATATAACTCAGATGACAATTATAGCTACTAAAGCAGGCAGGAATCCCTTAGAAGAAATGGAGTAGCCATCATGGTTAACAAAACAGTCTGAAATACAGTACTTGGATGCAATCTCAAAAACGACAGAATGATCTCTGCTCGTTTCCAAGGCAAACTATTCAATATCACAGTAATTCCCCAAGTCTATGCCCCAACCAGAGTCACAGTCAGCTCCTGGTCTTGTTTTTGTTGACTGTATAGGCTGGGAGGAGCTACCCTGCATCCAAGGTCAGGGGAGGCGGCTGAGAGTGCCAGGCTGCTACAGTACAGGAGCAGCCGAGAGGAGCTACCCCTGCCCGAGGCCAAGGGTGGCGGCCGGGAGGAGCAACCCCACATCCAAGGAGCGGTGGCTGCACGGGTGCCAGAGGGCCTAGAGGAGCTATTCCATGTTCAAGGTCGGGAGGGGCCGTGGTGAGGAGATATCCCTTGTCCAAGGTAAGGAGCAGCGGCTGAGCTTCTCTGGAGCAGCCATGAAGAGATACCCCATGTCCAAAGTAAGAGAAACCCAAGTAAGATGGTAGGTGTTGCAAGAGGGCATCAGAGGGCAGACACACTGAAACCATATTCACAGAAAACTAATCAATCTAATCACACTAGGACCACAGCCTTGTCTAACTCAATGAAACTAAGCCATGCCCTGTGAGGCTACCCAAGACGGGTGGGCATGGTGGAGAAGTCTGATACAATGTGGTCCACTGGAGAAGGGAATGGCAAACCACTTCAGTATTCTTGCCTTGAGAACCCCATGAACACTATGAAAAGGCAAAATGATAGGATACTGAAAGAGGAACTCCCCAGGTCTGTAGGTGGTCTGGAGATCAGTGGAGAAATAACTCCAGAAAGAATGAAGGGATGGAGCCAAAGCAAAAACAATACCCAGTTGTGGATGTGACTGGTGATAGAAGAAATGTCTGATGCTGTAAAGAGCAATATTGCATAGGAACCTGGAATGTCAGGTCCATGATTCAAAGCAAATTGGAAGTGATCAAACAGGAGATGGTAAGAGTGAACGTCGACATTCTAGGAATCAGCAAACTAAAATGGACTGGAATGGGTAAATTTCACTCAGATGACCATTGTATCTACTACTGTGGGCAGGAATCCCTCAGAAGAAATGGAGTAGTCATAATGGTCAACAAAAGAGTCTGAAATGCAGTACTTGGATGCAATCTAAAAAATGACAGAATGATCTCTGTTCGTATCCAAGACAAACCAACCTTTCAATATCACAGTAATCCAAGTCTATGCCCCAACCAGTAATGCTGAAGAAGCTGAAATTGAACTGTTCTATGAAGACCTACAAGACCTTTTACAACTAACACCCCAAAAAGATGTCCTTTTCATTATAGGGGACTGGAATGCAAAAGTAGGAATTCAAGAAACACCTGGAGTAACAGGCAAATTTGGCCTTGGAATGTGGAATGAAGCAAGGCAAAGAGTAATTGAGTTTTGCCAATGAAATGCACTGGTCATAGGAAACACCGTCTTCCAACAACACAAGAGAAGACTCTACACATGGACATCACCAGATGGTCAACACCGAAATCAGTACATGGTAAGTGTTTAATAAATATTAGCTGTTATTATAGGAGACATCTTTGTATGGTAAAATATATGGATTTAGAAATCAGATCTCATCTGCACTGCTTTTGCCAAATTCCAGAGTTTTGTAAACCTCTGTTTCTTCATCTGTAATTTTAGTTACTGTAACACTTTCCTGCAGAGAGACAAAAATAATCAGATGAAGCACTCATTTAATATTACAATTAAATGTGCACATTTGCTTCTTGACTAAGAGAGAAGTGAGCAGAACCAAGGTAGAAGTATTTCTTACAGATTGGACAGCAATTTCTAAAACCATTCCTACACATATTTAACAGCCTGCAATGCAGGATACCTGGGTTGAATCCCTGGGTGGGGAAAATCCCCTGGAGAAGGCAATGGGTACCCAAGGCATTTCTGTCCTTCCATGCAAACATTTTAAACAACAAAATGTCAGCTTATCCTTGGATTCAATCTTGGATTCAATCTTCTCTTAAAAAAAAAAATAATAATAATAATTTAAAAAAAAAAAACCAAGAGCAATCAATTCTAAGAACCTCAAAATACCAAAACTTGACTTTTCCTTTATTTTTCTCGATTGTATTATAAAAATATGCACCCTTATTTAACCTCCCTACTCTCGCCAATCTCTCATTTCCTCTCTTCTTCAATAAAGGTTAGTTCCCTGCTCCTGCTTCCAAGAGCTATTTTACTAAGAAATTCATATATTTAGGGCTTCTGTAGTGGCTCAGATGGTAAAACATCTGTCTACAATGCTGGAGACCCGGATTTGATCCCTGGGTTGGGAAGATGCCCTGGAGAAGGAAATGGCAGCCCACTCCAGTATTCTTGCCTGGAAAATCCCATGGACCTCAAACCTGGTAGGTTACCGTCCATGGGGTCGCAAAGAGTCAGACACTACTGAGGGACGTCACTTTCACTTTCACACATATTTAACACATGGGTTGATGTCCTAAAAATTCAGCTTACATAAACTTAAATAGCCATTTACTGTGTAAATAATGCAACACTTGAATATAAATACACTTTATTAATGTCCTTTCCTAACAAAGGACACTTGGAATGAAAAGATATCAATACAAATTTTTTCCTCCTTTTTGAGTACAGGTTCACCATAGAGAAAAAAAATTAGAAAACAAGGTTTTATTTTTTTATTTTATTTTATTTTTATTTTACTTTATTTTACTTTACAATGCTGTATTGGTTTTCCCATACATTGACATGGATCCGCCACGGTTGTACATGAGTTTCCAATCCTGAACCCGCCTCTCACCTCCCACCCCATATCAACTCTCTGGATCATCCCGGTGCACCAGCCCCAAGCATCCTGTATCCTGTATTGAACCTAGGCTGATGATTCGTTTCTTACAAGATAGTGCACATGACATTCTCCCAAATCATCCCACCCTCTCCCTCTCCCACAGAGTCCAAAAGTCCACTCTACACATCTGTGTCTCTTTTGCTGTCTCACATACAGGGTTATCATTACCATCTTTCTAAATTCCATATATATGTGTTAGTATACTGTATTGGTGTTTTTCTTTCTGGCTTACTTCACTCTGTATAATCAGCTCCAGTTTCATCCATCTCATTACAACTGAATCAAATATACACTCAACTGTGTATATATACCACAGCTTTCTTATCCACTCACCTGCTGATGGACATCTAGGTTGTTTCCATGTCCTGGCTATTATAAACAGTGCTGCAATGAACATAGGGGTATATGTGTCTCTTTCATTTCTGGTTTCCTCAGTGTGTATGCCCAGAAGTAGGATTGCAAAAACAAGGTTTTTAAAAGTAATTTCTTCCCATCAATAATTGAATAATAAAATAAAAGGAGTAAAAAAAAAAAAGGGATAGTGACAATAGGCTATATTCAAATCAAATATAAAAACAGAAGTGTGCCTACTGAAAAAAAAATTCAGTGACTATATTCCATGAATACTTTAATTTCCTTGCTTCAAATATCTTTAGGTTATCTAAGCATATTAGATTACCTTTAGCTTTTTTTTTTAAAGAGGCTAACAAAGTTTTCCATTAGGAAAAAGAAAATAAACTCAGATTAAAGGACAAGCATAAGACTCAGGTTCGATCCCAGGGTAGCAAAAATCCCCTGGAGAAGGAAATGGCAACCCATTCCAGTATTCTTGCCTGGAGAATCCCATGGACTGAGGAGCCTGTTGGGCTGCAGTCCATGGGGTCACAAAGAGTCAGACATGACTGAGTGACTTTACTTATAAAAAAGAATTACAATAAAAGAAATCATATGTAATGGAAATCAAGTCTCAGAATAATATAATACATCTAATCTGTTTAATTATTTTTCCTCCTTTCAGTTACTTAACAGAAGTTTTGTAACCAAACTCATGTTTGGCTTCTCTCTGCTCATATGCCAGTAGTTCAAGAAGAAAGTATGGGTAGAAAAGAAAGGTGCTTTAATCAAAAAGCCAGAAATATGGGGAGACAGTGGACTCAGGTCCAGAGACCAAATCCAAAGATTTTGCTCAGTCAAAGCAGTTTTTAAAGGGAAAATATGGTGTAGGGTTTGGGTTTTTGTGTGTGTGTTAACCAGTGAAATAGTAACCTCCTTAGCTGGGCCTTCATGAGCTGCTGGGCAAGGTCAATGAGTCATCTGGGCAGCCTGGGAGCCAGGCAATATAGCTACTGTGTGCAATCACAGAATTGTGATTCAGTGGAGCAAAAACTCTCTTTGGATGAAGATCAGATGCCTCACACATGATCTTCAATCAAGACTGGAAGAAGACATAATTTAAGGAACTGTCTCCAACCTGGATAAAAGGACCTTTCTATCAGTGGCGGCTGAGAGGAGCTACCCGCATCCAAGGTCAGTGGCAGCCAGGAGGAGATACCCCACGTCCGAGGTCAGGGGCGACCTGGAGAAGCCACCGCGCACCCGAGGCGAGGGGCGGTGGCCCTGAGGAGCCACCCCGCAGCTGAGGCCAGGGGCAGCGGCCGGGAGGACCTACCCCGCCCTGGAAGCCAGGGGTGGCGCCCGAGGCCAGGGGCGGCAGCCTAGAGGAGCTACCCCGTGTCTGAGGCCAGAAGAGGCCAGGAGAAGCCACCTCACGCCTGAGGCCAGGGGCGCTGGCCGGGAGGAGCAACCCGAGGGGCAACCTGAGGAGTGGTGGTGGCACGGGTGTAGGAGGGCCTAGAGGAGCTATCCCACATTGAAGGTCAGTAAGGGCAGCGGTAAGGAGATACCCTTCATCCAAGGTAAGGAGCAGCAGCTGTGCTTTGCTGGAGCAGCCGTGAAGAGGTACCCCATGTCTAAAGTAAGAGAAACCCAAGTAAGATGGTAGGTGTTGCAAGAGGGCATCAGAGGGCAGACACACTGAAACCATACTCACAGAAAACAAGTCACTTTAATCACACTAGCACCACAGCCTTGTCTAACTCAATGAAACCAAGCCATGCCCATGGGGCAACCCAAGATGGGCGGGTCATGGTGCAGAGGTGTGACAGCATGTGGTCCACAGGAGAAGGGAATGGCAAACCACTTCAGTATTCTTGCCTTGAGAACCCCATGAACAGTATGAAAAGGCAAAATGATAGGATACTGAAAGAGGAACTCCCAGGTCAGTAGATGCCCAATATGCTACTGGAGATCAGTGGAAAAATAACTCCAGAAAGAATGAAGGGATGAAGCCAAAGCAAAAACAATACTGAATGTGGATGTGACTGAGGATGGAAACAAGGTCCGATGCTGTAAAGAGCAATATTGCATTGGAAGCTGGAATGTCAGGTCCATGAATCAAGGCACATTGGAAGTGGTCAAACAAGAGATGGCAAGAATGAACGTCGACATTCTAGGAATCAGTAAATTAAAATGGACTAGAATGGGTGAATTTCACTCAGATGACCATTATATCTACTACTGCAGGCAGGAATCCCTCAAAAGGAATGGAGTAGCCATTACGGTCAACAAAAGAGTCTGAAATGCAGTACTCGGATGCAATCTCAAAAATGACAGAATGATCTCTGTTCATCTCCAAGGCAAACCATTCAATATCACGGTTATCCAAGTCTATGCCCCAACCAGTAACGCTGAAGAAGCTGAGCTTGAATGGTTCTATGAAGACCTACAAGACCTTTTAGAACTAACACCCAAAAAAGATGTCATTTTCATTATAGGGGACTGGAATGCAAAAGTAAGAAGTCAAGAAACACCTGGAGTAACAGGCAAATATGGCCTTGGAATGTGGAATGAAGCAAGGCAAAGACTAATAGAGTTTTGCCAAGAAAATGCACTGGTCATAGGAAACACTCTCTTCCAGCAACACAAGAGAAGACTCTACACATGGACATCACCAGATGGTCAACAACAAAATGAGATTGATTATATTCTTTGCAGCCAAAGATGGAGAAGCTCTATACAGTCAACAAAAACAAGACCAGGAGCTGACTGTGGCTCAGATCATGAACTCCTTATTACCAAATTCAGACTCAAAGTGAAGAAAGTAGGGAAAACCGTTGGATCATTCATATATGACCTAAATCAAATCCCTAATGATTATACAGTGGAAGTAAGAAATAGATTTAAGGGCCTAAGTCAGATAGATAGAGTGCCTGATGAACTATGGAATGAGGTTCATGACATTGTACAGGAGACAGGGATCAAGATCATCCCCATGGAAAAGAAATGAAAAAAAAAAAAAAAAAGCCAAATGGCTGTCTGGGGAGGCCTTACAAATAGCTCTGAAAAGAAGAGGGGCTAAAAGCAAAGGAGAAAAAGAAAGATATAAGCATCTCAATTCAGAGTTCCAGAGAAGAGCAAGAGATAAGAAAGCCTTCTTCAGTGATCAAGGCAAAGAAATAGAGGGAAACAACAAAATGGGAAAGACTAGAGATCTCTTCAAGAAAATTAGAGATACCAAGGGAACATTTCATGCACAGATGGGCTCGATAGGACAGAAATGGTCTGGACATAACAGAAGCAGAAGATATTAATAAGAGTTGGCAAAAATTCACAGAAGAACTGTACAAAAAAGAGCTTCATGACCAGATAATCATGATGGTGTGATCACTAATCTAGAGCCAGACATTCTGGAATATGAAGTCAAGTGGGCCTTGGAAAGCATTGCTACGAACAAAGCTAGTGAAGGTGATGGAATTCCAGTTGAGCTGTTTCAAATCCAGAAAGATGATGCTGTGAAGGTGCTGCACTCAATATGCAAGCAAATATGCAAAACTGATTAGTGGCCACAGGACTGGAAAAGGTGTTTTCATTCCAATTCCAAAGAAAGGCAATGCCAAAGAATTCTCAAACTACCGCACAATTGCACTCATCTCACATGCTAGTAAAGTAATGCTCAAAATTCTCCAAGCAATTCTTCAGCAATACGTGATCTCTGAACTTCCTGACTTTCAAGCTGGTTTTAGAAAAGACAGAGGAACCAAAGATCAAATTCCCAACATCCGCTGGATCATGGAAAAAGCAAAAGAGTTCCAGAAAAACATCTATTTCTGTTTTCTTGAAAATGCCAAATCCTTTGACTGTGTGGATCACAATAAACTGTGGAAAATTCTGAAAGAGATTGAAATAGCATACCACCTGACCTGCCTCTTGAGAAATCTGTATGCAGGTCAGGAAGCAACAGTTAGAACTGGACATGGAACAACAGACTGGTTCCAAATAGGAAAAGGAGTACATCAAAGCTATATAATGTCACCATGCTTATTTAACTTATATGCAGAGTACATCATGAGAAACGCTGGACTGGAAGAAATGAAACACAAGCTGGAATCAAGATTGCCAGGAGAAATATCAATAACCTCAGATATGCAGATGACACCACCCTTATGACAGAAAGTGAAGAGGAGCTAAAAAGCCTCTTGATGAAAGTGAAACTAGAGAGTGAAAAAGTTGGCCTAAAGCTGAGCATTCAGAAAATGAAGATCATGGCATCTGGTCCCATCACTTCATGGGAAATAGATGGGGAAACAGTGGAAACAGTGTCAGACTTTATCTTTTGGGGCTCCAAAATCACTGCAGATGGTGACTGCAGCCATGAAATTTAAAGATGCTTACTCCTTGGAAGAAAACTTATGACCAACCTAGATAGCATATTCAAAAGCAGAGACATTACTTTGTCAACTAAGGTCCGTCTAGTCAAGGCTATGGTTTTACCTGTGGTCGTGTATGGATGTGAGAGTTGGACTATGAAGAAGGCTGAGCACCAAAGAATTAATGCTTTTGAACTGTGGTGTTGGAGAAGACTCTTGAAAGTCCCTTGGATTGCAAGGAGATTCAACCAGTCCATTCTGAAGGAGATCAGCCCTGGGATTTCTTTGGAAGGAATGATGTTAAAGCTGAAACTCCAGTACTTTGGCCACCTCAGGCGAAGAGTTGACTCAATGGAAAAGACTCTGATGCTGGGAGCGATTGGGGGCAGGAGGAAAAGTGGACGACAGAGAATGAGATGGCTAGATGGCATCACTGACTCGATGGTTGTGAATCTGAGTGAACTCCGGGAGTTTGTGATGGACAGGGAGGCCTGGCGTGCTGCCATTCATGGGGTCGCAAAGAGTCAGACACGACTGAGCAACTGAACTGAACTGAACTGAACCAGTGGTCAAGGAAGAAGGTTGAGTCTGAATTATTCTACATTGCATGGAAACTGGCTGACTTTGTCTTCACATGTTTTCTTCCCTGTATAATCTCCCTGCAGGGTTGCAAAGGGGACTGTTAGGGGTAGAGAGCTAATGAGTTTTTAACTGCTTAATTCTTCATTGTTACTTCTTTTTATCTAGGGAAAGAATCAACAATTTAGACTAGGCATGGTGTGCATTCAGGAGAGTGTAAGTCAGGAGTTTCAACTGCTTAGTGATCTACTTCCTATAATTAATTTTTTTTAAGTTTAGGAAGGAATAGAAATGGGCAAACAGGAAAAGGAGCAAAGAGCTGCTTTAACCTTACCCTCATAATTTATATTGCCTCAACTTCTGATAAAGTAATCTAATAAAATATGAATTTATGAACTTAATATTTTTGATCTACTAATATTCAAAAGCACAGACATTACTTTGTCAACAAAGGTCCGTCTAGTCAAGGCTATGGTTTTCACTGTGGTCATGTATGGATTTGAAAGTTGGACTGTGAAGAAGGCTGAGTGTCGAAGAACTGATGCTTTTGAACTGTGGTGTTGGAAAAGACTCCTGAGAGCCCCTTGGACTGCAAGGAAATCCAACCAGTCCATTCTGAAGAGGATCAGCACTGTTATTTCTTTGGAGGGAATGATACTGAAGCTGAAACTCCAGTATTTTGGCCACCTCATGTGAAGTGCTGACTCATTGGAAAAGACTCTGATGCTGGGAGGGATTGGGGGCAGGAGGAGAAGGGGACGACTAGGATGAGATGGCTGGATGGCATCACTGACTCGATGGACGTGAGACTGAGTGAACTCCAGAAGTTGGTCATGGACAGGGAGGCCTGGCATGCTGAGATTCATTGGGTCGCAAAGAGTCAGACACGACTGAGCGACTGAACTGAACTGAATGTTATGGATTAATCATAAATGGAAAATAAGTGTGATTGGGGAGCAATTTTATTGAGATTTATTGTTATGCTTTCACTCATCTGGCATTTTGTGGTTTCTGGAATCCTTTTTTTGTTACTTAAATTCTAACATGTTTCAATTTTATACATATACAGTTCTGTATTCCAACATTACCTGTATCATACAATATATTCACATCAATTTAAAATTCATATTATTTAATAATATTTAACTGTGGAATTTGCATTCTCTCTTTTACAAGTTCATAATTGTTAAATTATTATCTTCCTTCAAGTTGGTTATTGAACTTACAGTCACTATTCTTTTTACTGATTTTCCTGCATATAATGAGTATTCTGTTGGTCTCACCACATGTGGATAGATTTGGATTTTTTTTTAAAAAGTGCTGTTTAAACTTTGATATTAGTGATTAGTGATTATTAGTTTGTTACTCAATGGCACCCCACTCCAGTACTCTTGCCTGGAAAACCCCATGGACAGAGGAGCCTGGTAGGCTGCAGTCCGTGGGGTTGCTGAGAGTCGGACACGACCGAGCATCTTCACTTTCACTTTTCACTTTCTTGCATTGGAGAAGGAAATGGCAACCTATTCCAGTGTTCTTGCCTGGAAAATCCCAGGGACAGGGGAGCCTGGTGGGCTGCCATCTATGGGGTCCCACAGAGTTGGACATGACTGAAGCGACTTAGCAGCAGCAGCAGCAGTTTGTTACTCTGTAATTTGGGAGTACTGTTCTCTAAGGAGCATGTAAATGGGAAAATATAATTAATCTTTAATGTGAGTTAATGAATCACAGTAGCCAGACCACCTGTGATAGTATTTCTGACTCAGGGAATACATTCCATCAATCTAATGAGAAGTAAAAGTAATTTCACTTTTTCCTGTTTTAACTTCCTTCTCCTGGAATTCACCAGAAAATTGATTAGGAATTTAGTGGTGACCCTCAACTTGACTAAATTTTAGCTAAGCATCCTCCTAATTTTAGGCACCCTTTTATTAGAGCATTTACTGTAGATACTTTGTAATCTTAAAACTCTTTCTCTGCTTCTTTAGGATGCAAACTGTTTTTAAAACTTCTTGCCAATTTTATAATCCAGGAAAGTTTTTCTCAAGGAGCCATCTCTTTTAAGTCAAGAATGATAACACCCTTTGAGTCCATTAGAGAGCAAGGAGATCAATCCAGTCAATCCTAAAGGAAATCAATCCTGAATACTCACTGGAAGAATTGATACTGAAGCTGAAGCTCCAACACTTTGGTCATCTGATACTAAGAGTCTACTCATTGGAAAAGAACCTGATGCTGGGAAAGACTGAGGGCAGGAGGAGAAGGGGGTGACATAGGATGAGATGGTTGGATGGCATCATCAACTCAATGGACATGAGTCTGTACAAGCTCCGGGAGACAGTGAAGGACAGGAAAACCTGGTGTGCTGCAGTGCATGGGGTCACCAAGGGTCGGACACGACTGACTGAATGAACAAAAACAATACCCCAGTCTTCCAATGTCTGTAACAGTTCAGTTCAGTTCAGTTCAGTTTAGTCGCTCAGTTGTGTCCAACTCTTTGTGACCCCATGAATCGCAGCACGCCAGGCCTCCCTGTCCATCACCAACTCCCGGAGTTCACTCAGACTCACATCCATAGAGTCAGTGATGCCATCCAGCCATCTCATCCTCTGTCATCCCCTTCTCCTCCTGCCCTCAATCTCTCCCTGCATCAGGGTCTTTTCCAATGAGTCAGTTCTTCACATCAGGTGGCCAAATTATTGGAGTTTCAGCTTCAGCATCAGTCCTTCCAATGAACACCCAGGACTGATCTCCTTTAGAATAGGTGCAGACAAATACTGTTTGATTCCATTTATATGAAGTACCTAAAATAGTAAAAATTAAAGTACCTTGGTAGATGCTAGGAGTCTGAGAGTTGGGTGCACGGAGGAGGGAGGGGAGAAGGGGAGTTATTGTTTAATGAAGACAGAGTTTCAGTTTAGGAAAGTGAAAGATTAAGGAGTTGTGTTTATGAGAGTTGCACAGCAATGTCAATGTACTTAGTGCCACTGAACTGTACAATTAAATATAGTTAAAACAGCATGTTTTATGTTATGTGACTTTACCACAATAAAAAATGCCTACACAACATACACAATAAAAAATACTGAAAGATGAATTCCCCAGGTCAGTAGGTGCCCAGTATGATACTGGAGGTCAATGGAGAAAGAACTCCAGAAAGAACGAAGAGATGGAGCTAAAGCAAAAACCACACCCGGTTGTGGATGCGACTGGTGATGGAAGCAAGGTCTGATGCTGTAAAGAACAATATTGCATAGGAACCTGGAATGTTAGGTGCATGAATCAAGGCAAATTGGAAGTGGTCAAACAGGAGATGACAATAGTGAACATTGACATTTTAGGAATCAGTGAACTAAAATGGGCTGGAATGGGCGAATTTAACTCAGATGACCATTATAGCTACTAATGTAGACAAGAATCCCTTAGAAGGAATGGAGCAGCCATCATAGTCAACCAAAGTGTCCAAAATACAGTACTTGGATGCAATCTCAATGATGGCAGAATGATCTCTATTCTTTCCCAAGACAAACCATTCAATATCAGAGTAATCCAAGTCTATGCCCCAACCAGTAATGCTAAAGAAGCTGAAGCTGAATGGTGTTATGAAGACCTACAAGATTTTCTAGAACTAACAACCCCCGCCCATTCCCCCAAAAATGTCCTTTTCATTATAGGAAACTTGAATGCAAAAGAAGGGAGTCAAGAAATACCTGGAGTAACAGGCAAATTTGGCCTTGGAATACAGAATAAAGCAGGGCAAAGGCTAATAGAGTTTTGCCAAGAGAATGCACTGGTCATAGCAAACACCCTCTTCCAACAACACAAGAGAAGACTCTACACATGGACATCACCAGATGGTCAATATTGAAATCAGATTGATTATATTCTCTGCAGCCAAAGGTGGAGAACTTCTATACAGTCAGCAAAAACAAGACTGTGGCTCAGACCATGAACTCCTTATTGCCAAATTCAGACTTAAATTGAAGAAAGTAGGGAAGACCACTAGACCATTCAGATATGTCCTAAATCAATTCCCTTAAGATTATAGAGTGGAAGTGACAAATAGATTCAAGGGACTAGATCTGATAGAGTGCCTGAATAACTATGGATGGAGGTTTGTGACATAGTACAACAGGCAGGGATTAAGACCACCCCCAAGGAAAAGAAATGCAAAAAGGCAAAATTGTTGTCTGTGGAGTCCTTACAAATAGCTGTGAATAGATGAAAAGTGAAAGGCAAAGGAGAAAAAGTATATATATACCCATTTGAATGCAGATTTCCAAAGAATAGGAAGGAGAGAAAAGAAAGCCCTCTTCAGCGATCAATACAAAGAAATAGAGGAAAATGATAGAATGGGAAAGACTGGAGGTCTCTTCAAGAAAAGACAGGGAGACCTGGCATGCTGCAGTACATGGGGTTGCAAAGAGTAGGACACGACTGAGTTACTGAACTGAATTGAACAGCATAATGTTGCAAGAAGTGCTATTTCTTGCCTCTGTAGGGCATCAATGCTACATCTTGCCCTGCCAGTTCCTCTGACTGATTTTGGCATATTCCTGCCTCTGCTTCCTTTGGAAACAGGAAGTAGCTGCTTCTGTTACTGATGCTGCAGCAGATATTACTCACTGCTACCCATCCTCAGACTGACTCTCATGTGTACATGACTTCTTCAAGATGGCCCATTCCCTAGTCGCAGAGAAGCCTAGGACAGTGGCTATTTTTGCATTCTATAGTGAGAGGTGAGTTCTATAACATAAGGTGTAAAATTCCAAAATTATTGGCAAGTGTTTCATATGCTACTGCTAAATCACTTCAGTCGTGTCTGACACTGTGCGACTCTGTAGACAGCAACCCACCAGGCTCCCTGGTCCCTGGGATTCTCCAGGCAAGAACACTGGGGTGGGTTGCCATTTCCTTCTCCAATACATGAAAGTGAAAAGTGAAAGTGAAGTCGTTCAGTTGTGTCCGACTCTTCGCGACCCCATGGACTGCAGCCTACCAGGCTCCTCTGTCCATGAGATTTTCCAGGCAAGAGTACTGGAGTGGGTTGTCATTGCTTCATATGCTGAGCCTTAAAATAATGACAAAACCCCACATAATATCCCTTTCCCATTGACTTTATGTAAAAACTTAATTTTGCTCTATTATCTTGCCAATACCCTTGCTTTAAAAAAAGAAAAAAAAAAAAACTGCTGATTGCAAGAAAGTGGATGAAGCTGGAGAATATTATGTTATGTGAAATAAGCCAGACACAGAAGGGCAAATACTACATGATATTACTTACAAGAGAAATATAAAATAGTCAAACTCACAGAACCAGATAGTAGAGTAGTGGTTATCAGAGATAGGAAGAGGAAATAGAATATTAGTCAAAGGTTAAACAAAATTTCAGCTACACCAGATAAATATTTATTGTATAGTATTGAACCTACAGTATAAAATAATATGCTACATACTTCAAATTTTGCTAACAGGGTAGATGTTAAATATTTTAATCACATACAAAAAAAAGGAATTACAATAGAAAAAAGAGGGCAGGAGGAAACTTTGGGAGGTAATGAATAGGTTTATAGTATAAATGTTGTTTTACAAGTGCAATTTTATCTCCAAACTCTCCAAGTTGTATAGACTAAATATGAACAACATTTTGTATGTCAAACATACCTGAATAAAGTAGCTTTAAAAATCCAACTGGTTATCGGTAACCAAGTGAGATTAATATCCTAAACTGGACATGTATGCTCTTCTAGTTGAGTCACATTGTAATTACCTCACCTCCCTTCTCCTAATACTCAGTATAAATCTTGACTTTTTGTTGTTCCTGGAACATAAATTCCAAGACCAAGCATTTGCATGTGCGGTACCCAATGCCTGAAAGTCCCTTTCCTCAATATCTCTGTACAAATTAGAGATGATAAACATTTTTCAAAAAAAGCAAGGTCTTTCTGAAACACTTTATTGGGAATTATTAATGCTTATTTATTAAAATATAAATTTATTTATTTTAATCAGAGGTTAATTACTTTACAATATTGTATTGGTTTTGCCATACATAATGCTTATTATTATTAATGCTTCCAGGTTTAGTGAGAGCATGACTGGTTGATGATGTTTGCCATGGCTGAGGGAGAAGGGAGTAATGCCCTTATAAAAGATCTGCCCTCCCTGGCCTAAGTATACTCAATTTTCAAATCTCTTGTCAAATAACCTCTTTTGTTAATCCTTGCCCATCTCTTATAGCTCACCATGAACAATTTAGTTTAAAATCTTTATTTTTATACCCATTTTGACACTTTTCTTAAAAAAAAAAAACAAACAAATCAGATATTTTCATTTTCAGACTTTCTTTTTAGCACTATATTTCTTTAATAGCTCTACAATTGAAAATGGTTCAAAATGCTGCATAAAATGTTAAAGGCATCATGTTAAACCTATTACTACATTGATGAGAGAGTTAGAAACTCTTGATGACAAAAAAAAGAAAAAGCAAAGGAGAACCCTAGTGATTTCGAGATTTCTTTTTAATGTCTAGAGATAGTATAATATTTTAACTACTCCTAAGTCATTGAGTCTGACAAGACACCACTCGATAATGCTGAAAACCTAAAGCAGGACATACTCAGTGGAAGGGTGAACTATAAATAAACCTGCTGTGCAGGAAAAAGACAGCAAGGGAAATTTCCTTTCTTCACCTCTTTAGTTTATGAACAAATGAATTAACTCCCCATAGTTCTTAACCATGAACTGGTCCTCCTCAAAAATTTGTCCCAAATGACAGAACTTGGATGGTTTAAAATCCTGAAAGGAAAACTTCAGTTATAAAGTAACTATCAATTACTGGTATTTCCAGTTACTTGGCTGAAGCAAACATAAATCCTTTTTTGTCAACTGAATTTTCAAGAAATCCTCTCTAAAAAAATATAAGAACATAAATAATAACAAAATATAACATCACACAAATAATGCACCCTAATATCCAAAGAAAAAATAGGAAAAAAATCCAAATATATAAAAGTTTAGTTAGTTTAAATATAGATATTTAGAAATTATCTAATTAGAAATTATTTTATATGAAATACATAATAAGAATATTAACATTTGAAAAAATAAAGGAGAAAATTGCAAACATGGTCAAGGAACAAATGTTTATAAGAAATTTTTATTTTATTTATTTATTTTTTTGTGTGTGTTTTTATTTAAATATAAATTAATTTATTTTAATTGGAGGCTAATTACTTTGCAATATTGTATTGGTTTTGCAATACATCAACATGAATCCACCACAGGTGTACATGTGTTCCCCATCCTGAATCCCCCTCCCACCTCCCTCCCTATACCATCCCTTTGGGTCATCCCAGTGCACCAGCCCTGAGCACCCTGCATCACGCATTGAAACTGGACTGGAGATTCTTTTCACATATGATATTATACAGGTTTCAATGCCATTCTCCCAAATCATCCCACCGTCGCCCTCTCCCACAGAGTCCATAAGATTGTTCTATACATCTGTATCTCTTTTGGTGTTTCCCATATAGTGTTATTATTACCATCTTTCTAAATTCCATATGTATGTGTTAGTATACTGTATTGGTGTTTTTCTTTCTGGCTTACTTCACTCTGTATAATCGGCTCCAGTTTCACCCACCTCATTAGAACTGATTCAAATGCATTCTTTTTAATGGCTGAGTAATACTCCATTGTGTATATGTACCACAGCTTTCTTATCCATTCGTCTGCTGATGGACATCTAGGTTGCTTCCATCTCCTGGCTATTATAAACAGTGCTGCGATGAACACTGGGGTATACGTGTCTCTTTTAATCCTGGTTTCCTCAGTGTGTATGCCCAGAAGTGGGATTGCTGGGTTATAAGGCAGTTCAATTTCCAGTTTTTTTAAGGAGTCTCCACCCTGTTCTCCATAGTGGCTGAACTAGTTTGCATTCCCACCTGGGTGTAAGAGGGTTCCCTTTTCTCCACACCCTCTCCAACATTTATTGCTTGTAGACTTTTTGATCACAGGCATTCTGACTATTATGAAATGGTACCTCATATGGTTTTGATTTGCATTTCTCTGATGATGAGTGATTTTGACCATTTTTTCATGTGTCTGTTAGCCATCTGTATGTCTTCTTTGGGGAAATGTCTGTTTAGTTCTTTGGCCCACTTTTTGATTGGGTCGTTTTTCTAAGTAAGAAATTTTTTAAAGAAATTCAACTTTTAATAATGAAATAACTCCATGGATGAGTCAAAGAGAAACTTAGACATAATCAAGGAGATGATTAGATAAATTAAAAGTTGGTTTGTAAAAACTATCAATATTGTAGCCATGAATTACAAAGAGATAAAAATATTTAAAAATTTAAAAGAATTAAAGATCATATGCCATAGGTAGAAAGACTTATACAATAATGATTTAATTCTTCCCAAATAATCTATAGATTCAATTGCTTACCAATAAAAACACAGAGAAATTTTAGAACATGTGTAAGCAAAATCTAAAGTCTTTTGTATTGATATGATGAAGTGCCTAAGAAGGACCAAAACATTCTAGAAAAGAACAGAGGAAGAAACTTACCATACCTAATATGGAGAGCTGTTAAATATTTTTATGTTAGAATGATATTATAAATAAGTTAGTGTCTATAAGTACAAAAGCAGAGAACCAGAGCAATAAAACAAGATGGATAATTCAAAGTATAGTGAAAATGCATAAAATGTAGCATCAATGTAGATAAATACTACAAATGTGATATTAAGCATAAGTCATATGATGAAAGAAGCTTTCAAATTTTTAAAAATTTTAAAATAATAATTTCAAAATTATCATTGTATTTACATACAGTTAAAATTCTATAAAAATAAGTGACAAATTTTAGAAAACTATCATATGTGGTAAAACAATAAAGAAGCACAAAAGAGATTACGAAATAAAACAGGAAGTTTATGCATGTGGAAATCATAAGATATTGAAATAAGTAATAAACAAACAGAAGAGTACTTGAAAAAATTGATAGCTTATGAGCTAAACGGAGTTGGATTTGTGATCTCTGAAGAAGAGAATGTATCTTTGGAACCAGAGATGAAGCTTCAGGCACCCAGAACTTCATGCAGGAAAAGTTTTATTACCATGAAATAGGGATAGTGGAGGTGATAGAATTCCAGATGAGCTAATTCAAATCCTAAAAGATGATGCTGTGAAAGTGCTTCACTCAGTATGCCAGCAAATCTGGAAAACAGCAATGACCAAAGAATGGGAAAAGGTCAGTTTTCATTCCAATCCCAAATGTAGGCAATGCCAAAGAATGTTCAAACTACTGCACAATTGCACTCATCTTGCATGCTAGCAGTAATACTCAAAATTCTCCAAGTCAGGCTTCAACAGCAATGAACCATGAACTTCCAAATGTTCAAGGTGGATTTAGAAAAGGCAGAGGAACCAGAGACCAATTGCCAACATCTGTTGGATAATCAAAAAACCAAGAGAGTTCGAGAAAAACATTTACTTCTGCTTTATTGACTACGCCAAAACCTTTGTTTGTGTGAATCACCACAAACTATGGAAAATTCTTAAAGAGATGGGAATACCAGACAAACTAACCTGCCTCCTGAGAAACCTGTATGCAGGTCAAGAAGCAACATGTAGAACCAGACATAGAACAATACACTGATTCCAAATAGGATAAGGAGTATGGCAAGGCTGTATATTGTCATCTGCTTATTTAACTTACATGCAAAGTACATCACACGAAATGCCAGGCTGGATGAAGCACCAATTGGAATCAAGATTGCCAGGAGAAATATGAATAACCTTAGATATGCAGATGACACCACCTTCATAGCAGAAATTGAAGAATTCAAGAGCTTCTTGATGAAAGTGAAAGAGGAGAGTGAAAATGCTGGCTTAAAACTCAACATTCAAAAAACTAAGATCATGGCATCCTGTCCAATCCCTTTGCACAAATAGATAGGGGAACAACAGAAACAGTGACAGATTTTATCTTTGGGGGCTCCAAAATCACTGCTGATGGTGACTGCAGCCATGAAATTAAAAGACGCTTGCTGCTTGGAAGAAAAGCTATTACCAACCTGCTGCTGCTGCTAAGTTGCTTCAGTCATGTCTGACTCTGTGCAACCCCATGGACTACAGCCCACCAGGCTCCTCCATCCATGGGATTTTCCAGGCAAGAGTATTGGAGTGGGATGACATTGCCTTCTCTGACCACCAACCTAGACAGTGTTAAAAAAAAAAAAAAAAAAAAAAGGCAGAGACATTACTTTGCCAACAAATGTCTGCCTAGTCAAAGCTATGGTTTTTCCAGTAGTCATGTATGGATGTGAGAGCTGGACTATAAAGAAAGCTGACTGCCAAAGAATTTATGCTTTTAAATAATAGTGTTGGAGAAGACTCTTGAGAGTCCTTTGGACTGAAAGAAGATCCAACCAGCCCATCCTAAAGGAAATCAGTCCTGAATATTCATTGAAAGGACTGATGCTGAGGCAGAAACTCCAATACTTTGGCCACCTGAAAAGACCCTAATGCTGGGAAAGATTGAAGGCAGGAGGAGAAGGGGATGGCATAGGATGAAATCGTTGGATGGCATCACTGACTCAATGGACATGAGTTTGAGTAAGCCTCAGGAGTGAGTGGAGAGGGAAGCGTGGCATGTGGCAGTCCATGGGGTTGCAAAGAGTCGGACACGACTGAGCAACTGAACTGAACTGAGGGATAGAGAATGTTTCTGACGTAGACATCAGAAGGAGGAAGACAGTGTCAAAGTCCCTACTCATATCAAGACTTTATATACTTTTTCAGTTGGTTACTAACAATAGAACGATCTTACCAGGCTCACTCCCACAATATATATGTTAAGATAACAGGATTAGTCAGAAGGTTCTTTTTAAGAACCAGAAAAATGTCCTCCAACAAGTTACATTGTTGTTATATAACGGTAAGTATAGAACTTATGGAAGAGCATACCCTTGAGCAAGATGAGTTGTTTTCTTGTTACTAACTATGGGCTTAAAGAGAGTTAGCCTTTCTTTCTGACTTACCTCACTGTGTATAATAGGTTCCAGTTTCATCCACCTCATTAGAACTGATTCAAATGTATTCTTTTTAATGACTGAGTAATACTCCATTGTGTATATGTACCACAGCATTCTTATCCATTCATCTGCTGATGGACATCTAGGTTGTTTCCATGTCCTGGCTATTATAAACAGTGCTCTGATGAATATTGGGGTACACGTGTCTCTTTCAATTCTGGTTTCCTCAGTGTGTATGCCCAGCAGTGGGATTGCTTGAAGGCAAATAAGGCAGTTCTATTTGCAATTTTTAAAGGAATCTCCACACTGTTCTCCATAGTGGCTGTACTAGTTTGCATTCCCACCAACCGTGTAATTAAAATAAATAAATTTATATTAAAAAAAGAAAATTATCCTTAAAGATTGTTGTCATAACAACTCAGAGTTTAAGAAAAAAACAAATCTTATGTTACTATGATGAAGGAATATAGGGAAAAAGGAAAAAGAAAAAAAAAGTGTGCTTATCTCCTCCGTGAGGACCCTGGACTCCTTTTTCTTCTTCAAGTGCACCAGACTCCTTATGAACCTAAGTATTAACACTATCAAACTGGTCATGTTGTCTTGCTTATACTGTATGGTGAGATTAAAGGTGTTTTGTGCTATATACTCCTCATACCTCCATTCATATACATTAGACATATTACTTCATATCTTTATAGCAAGAATTGATATTTGAATTTGAGTAACTAGAATTTGTTGATTAATTTGACAAATATTTATTGAGAATATTTATTCGGCATTCAAAGCACTGTTTCAAGTGTTGGGATACAGCAGTAATTAAACAAGATTAAGCTTTTGTTCTGGTATGTCTGACATTGTAATATCAGAAAAAAATGATGAATACAGTTCTTTCTTCTACTGAAGAAACTGTGAAATCAAAAGTCCGGATGAGTTTTATAAAGTTTCAAAATAACAGGCAAGTTTGGCCTTGGAATGTGGAATGAAGCAGGGCAAAGACTAATAGAGTTTTGCCAAGAAAATGCACTGGTCATAGCAAACACCCTCTTCCAACAACACAAGAAAAGACTCTACACATGGACATCACCAGATGGTCAACACTGAAATCAGATTGATTATATGCTTTGCAGCCAAAGATGGAGAAGCTCTATACAGTCAACAAAAACAAGACCAGGAGCTGACTGTGGCTCAGATCGTGAACTCCTTATTACGAAATTCAGACTCAAATTGAAGAAAGCAGGGAAAACTGCTAGACCATTCAGGTATGACCTAAATCAAATCCCTTATGATTATACAGTGGAAGTGAGAAATAGATTTAAGGGCCTAGATTGGATAGATAGAGTGCCTGATAAACTCTGGAATGAGGTTCGTGACATTGTACAGGAGACAGGGAACAAGACCATCCCCATGGAAAAGAAATTTAGACATAAACAGTCCCAATAACAAATGAAGTGCAAATTTAATTACTACATGCAGAAAAGTGCAATATAATAGAGACATCTCAAGATACACGAAGGGTGGAAAGATGGAGAAGGAGAAAGATACACACTCATAAATATTATACTTAAATGAAATCAAAACAGCACACTAAATGTTCAAGTAATGATTATCTGTTGGATGAAGGCATGTACCCTTTCATTTCTGAATAGACTTCATAAAAGTTCATCTCCTGATAAACACAGTAATTAGCACTTCATTTTTAATTTAAACAGTAACAAAGACACTATAATGTGCCTTCAACACCCTGAATCCAATAGGAGTAATTTAACATCAACAATTAATCAAGAATAAATAAATAATAGTAAATTGTTTAAATGAATGAACCCATATATATTTTTTAGAAGTGACATAGTAGCAATAATCAAGCTGGCTTTAGAAATGGCAGAGGAACCAGAGCTCAAATTGCCAACATCTGCTGGATCATGGAAAAAGCAAGAGAGTTTCAGAAAAACATCTATTTCTGCTTAATTGACTATGCCAAAGCCTTTGACTGTGTGGATCACAAGAAACTGTGGAAAATTCTGAAAGAGATGGGAATACCAGACCACCTGACCTGCCTCTTGAGAAATCTATATGCAGGTCAGGAAGCAACAGTTAGAACTGAACATGGAACAACAGACTGGTTCCAAATAGGAAAAGGAGTACGTCAATGCTGTATATTGTCACCCTGCTTATTTAACTTATATGCAGAGTACATCATGAGAAACACTGGACTGGAAGAAGCACAAGCTGGAATCAAGATTGCCGGGAGAAATATCAATAACCTCAGTTATGCAGATGACACCACCCTTATGGCAGAAAGTGAAGAGGAACTAAAAATCCTCTTGATGAAAGTGAAAGAGGAGAGTGAAAAAGTTGGCTTAAAGCTCAACATTCAGAAAACTAAGATCATGGCATCTGGTCCCATCACTTCATGGCAAATAAATGGGCAAACAGTGGAAACAGTGTCAGACTTTATTTTTTGGGCTCCAAAATCACTGCAGATGGTGACTGCAGCCATGAAATTAAAAGAGGCTTACTCCTTGGAAGAAAAGTTATGACCAACCTAGATAGCATATTGAAAGGCAGAGACATTACTTTGCTGACTAACGTCCGTCCAGTCAAGGCTATTGTTTTTCCTGTGGTCATGTATGGATGTGAGAGTTGGACTGTGAAGAAGGCTGAGTGCTGAAGAATCGATGCGTTTGAACTGTGGAGTTGGAGAAGACTCCTGAGCGTCCTTTAGACTGCAAGGAGATCCAAACAGTCCATTATGAAGGAGATCAGCCCTGGCGTTTCTTTGGAAGGAATGATGCTAAAGCTGAAACTCCAGTACTTTCGCCACCTCATGAGAAAAGTTGACTCATTGGAAAAGACTCTGATGCTGGGAGGGATTGAGGGCAGGAGGAGAAGGGGACAACAGAGGATGAGATGGGTGGATGGCATCACTGACTCGATGGACGTGAATCTGAGTGAACTCCGGGAGTTGGTGATGGACAGGGAGGCCTGGCGTGCTGTGATTCATGGGGTCGCAGAGAGTCGGACACTACTGAGCAACTGAACTGAACTGGACTGATGTGTTTATAGATCTTTAAAATGAAAATGTCTAAAACAAAAATAAATACTTAAAATTTTATACAGTTTACACGTACTGTTAAATATAAAGAAAAAAAAAAAAACTCCTGTGTACCTTTACCTAAGCCATTTTTCTAAGAAAGTCAATGTTATTTACATTAACAGAATATTTAATTAAATGATTTAATGCAATATTCCCAACGTAAATTTGATTAGTAATTTCAAAAGGCAGTTAAGAACTATTGATTATTTTCTCTTGAGAAGAATAAATGATCAGTCAATAATGGCAGATATTTTTCTTGAACCAGCACAAATTTACATGTATTCAGTTATAAAAGCCAGGTATAAAGATAGCTATGAGAGACAAACTACATCATATGATATGTATTTTTACACAGGAGGATGGAGAGCAAGGAGATGGGGAGTTTGGAGAGAGTGTTGGGGAGAACACAACCAAAACCTAATCCAGTGATATCTTGATATGGCTTTCTTTGAGAATATCTTGAAATTTTACTTTTATAAAATCATAAAATGTTTCATGCAAGCTACAGATTATGTATATCATTTAGTGAATATAAAAATATTGGTTCAAAATATTGAGTTCCTGAAAATGTCATAGTTTCAAATCATTCAGCCGTTCAGGAAAAAATGCTTCTCATTAATAAAGTCTACTGTCTTACTTTTTCTGGTAAATAAAATCATGTCTTTGGATTGTCAGATCATCTTCAGTTCAGAGAAAAACTCATTCTTGTATATATTCATAGAGTTAAATAATATGGTGTGAAGTGACCCAGAATTTAAAATTATTAAATGAAAAAGGTATATAATATTGCTTTAGCTTATTTAATAACTCTAATAAATAAACCTATCAGTTCTAGAATAGACTCAAGAATATGGTATGTAAAAAAGTACAGTGTTAATTGTATCATCACATATGTTCTGAATCAAAATGACAGGATCACCAATGAATTATGCAAATACTATTTGATCTGGAAATAATTCATATGCTCATAACTCAATTAGTCAGGAGTGGTTATAATACCTATTTCTACTCTATTTGTACTATCTCTACTGCCAGCTATCAGTCAGTCAGTCAGTTCAGTCACCAGTCATGTACGATTCTTTGCGACCCCATGGACTACACCACTCCACCTATGGACCCAGGTATTCAGTTAGTTAATATAATAACATATTCTTTGAGGGGTTGAGGTTTTCATATGCTAGTTGAATCTACTTGCTCAGCAGTACTTTGTTCTATCTTATTAAAATCTCAATATATTCCCACATCAGCTCAGTTCAGTCTCTCAGTTGTATACAACTCTTTGCAACCCCATGGATTGCAGCATACCAGGATTCCCTGTCCATCACCAACTCCCAACTGCTACTGCTGCTAAGTCGCTTCAGTCGTGTCTGACTCTATGCAACCCCATAGACAGCAGCCCACCAGGCTCCTCCATCCCTGGGATTCTCCAGACAAGAATACTGGAGTGGGTTGCCATTTCTTTCTCCACACCTACTCCCAGAGTTGACTGAAACTCATGTCCATTGAGTCAGTGATGCCATCCAACCACCTCACCTTCTGTTGTCTCCTTCTCCTCCTGCCTTCAATCTTTCCCAGCATCAGGTCTTTTCAACTAAATCAATTCTTTGCATCAAGTGGCCAAATTATTAGAGTTTCAGCTTCAGCATCACTCTTTCCAATGAATATTCAGGACTGATTTTCTTTAGGATGGACTGGTTGGATTCCCTTCCCATCCAAGATACTCTCAAGAGTCTTTTCCAACACCACAGTTCAAAACAATCAGTTCTTCAGCACTCAGCTTTCTTTATAGTCCAACTCTCACATTCATGCATGACTACTGGAAAAACCATAGCTTTGACTGTATGGACCGTTGTTGGCAAAGTAACATCTCTGCTTTTTAATACACTGTCTAGGTTGGTATTAATTTTTTCCAAGGAGTAAGCCTCTTTTAATTTCATGACTGCAGTCACCATCTGCAGTGATTTTGGAGCCAAAAAAAAAAAATAATAAAGTCTGTCACTGTTTTCACTGCTTCCCCATCTATTTGCCATGAAGCGATAGGATCAGATGCCGTGATCTTCGTTTTCTGAATGTTGAGTTTTAAGCCAACTTTTTCACTTTCCCCTTTCACTTTTATCAAGAGGCTGTTTAGTTCTTCTTCACTTTCTGCCATAAGGGTGGCATCATCTGCATATCTGAGATTATTGATATTTCTCCCAGCAATCTTGATTCTAGCTTGTGATTCATCCAGCCCAGCATTTCTTATGATGTCCTCTGCATATAAGTTAAATAAGCAGGGTGACAATATACAGTCTTGACGTAGTCCTTTTCCTATTTGAAAGAGTGTGTTGTTCCATGCCCAGTTCTGACTGTTGCTTCCTGATCTGCATATAGGTTTCTCAAGAGGCAGGTCAGGCAATCTGGTATACTCATCCCTTTAAGAATTTCCCACTAGGTTCTTACTGTGAGTTTGCAAACCCATTTGCAGAAAGAAAACTATCCAGATCTTCACTGGACCCTTCCTCAGTCTGAAAATTCAAGAGTATGCTATCCAATCAAATCCCTATTATAGTTTTTACCACACTGACATTTAAAACTACATTAAAATTGCTATTAGACATTTCTCCAAAGAAGACATATGGATGGCTAACAAACACATGAAAAGATGCTCAACATCACTCATTATCAGAGAAATGCAAATCGAGACCACAATGAGGTACCATTTCACACCAGTCAGAATTGTTGTGATCCAAAAGTCTACAAACAATAAATGCTAGACAGGGTGTGGAGAAAAGGGAACCCTCTTACACTGTTGGTGGGAATGCAAACTAGTACAGCCACTGTGCAGAACAGTGTGAAGATTCCTTAAAAACCTGGAAATTGAACTGCCTTATGACCCAGCAATCCCACTGCTGGGCATACACACTGAGGAAACCAGGATTGAATGAGACACATGTACCCCAATGTTCATCGCAGCACTGTTTATAATAGCCAGGAGATGGAAGCAACCTAGATGTCCATCAGCAGATGAATGGATAAGAAAGCTGTGGTACATATACACAATGGAGTGTTACTCAGCCATTAAAAAGAATGCATTTGAATCAGTTCTAATGAGGTGGATGAAACTGGAGCAGCCAGAAAGAAAAATACCAATACAGTATACTAACACATATATATGGAATTTAGAAAGATGGTAACTATAACCCTGTATGCGAGATAGCAAAAGAGACACAGATGTATAGAACAGACTTTTGGACTCTGTGGGAGAGGGCGACCGTGGGATGATTTGGGAGAATGGCTTTGAAACATGTATACTATCATGCAAGAAACGAATCGCCAGTCTATGTTCGATACAGGATACAGGATGCTTGGGGCTGGTGCACTGGGATGACCCAGATAGATGATATGGGGACGGAGGTGGGAAGGGGTTTCAGGATTGGGAACTCATGTACACTCATGGCGGATTCATGTCAATGTATGGCAAAACCAATACAGTATTGTAAAGTAAAATTAAAAAATAATAATAATAATAATTGTTATTATGTTCACTTTTAACTTCTAGTGAACTAAAGGCTCAGGATATTTGAAGCTATGTTTATATCTCCCACACTCTCCTTGCTGACTTGCACAAAGTAGAGATGGAGAAATATATATTGAATGAAATACCTGCTTATTTAGGTAACTAATTAGGCAAATCTTAGGGTCAGAGATCTCATATCATCAGCCATTCTGTTCAATTCCTTCACTCACAGGAGACCTCTCTTGGTCCCCTTGTCTTTGTCACAGGAACAAAGACTTGTTACTAGGTGTCATTGTTTGATCTAATTCCTGTCCAGAGAGGTTCCTGAAGCCACATCTCCTTCCCTCTACTCATCTGCCCCATCTCTTCCTAGTGATTGTCATATTTTTCTGGTTTAAACAGCTAAAAAGATTATAACTTTATTAACACTAGATTTAAAAGACTGCCTACTATTGGTTTTATTTTTTTAAAACAATCACTCATTTTGGGAAAAAATTTCAGGAAAAGATATCTAACTCAGAACACATGGGATCCACACATTTTCCAACTTATTATCGATTTTATCAGTGCTTTAGAAAACAAACAAACAACAACAACAACAAACCGTACATGTATTGTATGTAAATACTAAAACTCTGCTATGTTAAATGAATAAAACACTGCCGTTTACTTTTGTTGCAACTGATATATGGCAGAGGCCAACACAATATTGTAAGGCAATTATCCCCCAATAAAACAATAAATTAAAATATATAAAAATAAAGCATTCTAAATAAAATATCTCCACAGGTCATGGTGGAAAGTTCTGATAAAGTATGGTCCATTCTAAATAAAGTATCCTAAAGATTGATTAAAAAGAAAAAGAAAGACACTGTACCAAAAGATGTGTAGATTATAAATTACATAATATTATAATCCTATACAATCCTGATGAAATCACTGGTATCCACTCACAATTATATTTGAAAAAGCAAATGCATAGATGATAGGAAGTAAAACATATATCAGACTTTTTTTGTTTCCCATGTGCAACTCTCACAAATAATACATAGTTCCAAACTTGAAAATACTGAGAGAAGTGCATGTCCTAGCATTCTCTATCATCCCTAAATTTAGTGCTACTGAAATAATAGCACCAGAGTAGTGATATTGCAATACTTTGGATGCTGGTGCAACGTAACATGTAAGAGAGAAATTGTACACTTTGCAGGCTGGGAAAATTGTGTGTAAATCCTGATTCTGCTCCTTATAGCTTTGTGAGTTTGGGAATTTACAACTTCTTATCAATAGTTTCCTCACCTGCAAAGTAAGGCTCAGTGATAATATCCAAATCAAAGGGTACCCAAAATTTAAATGAGACAATCCATGTAAAAGGTTATTATAGAGTTTGGTACCTATAAGTAATTAAGGTTATTGCAATTAATGTGCTATATCTGCCAACTTAATTTGAGAATAAATAACTCTATGTTTAAGGAATGTTTCTGAAAGAAGAGAGATTTTCTTACATCTTTCTGTTTCTTAACCAACAAAGCCTGACATATCTAACGCTAATGTAAAATAATCTTATGGTAGTTTATTGAGGAATTCAGAAACCTATTTTACTACCTCTCCCTTTTCCAGAATATTTGTCAGCATGAACTCTAGAAGTGGGGAAAAAAAATTAAAGCATGACGAATAAGTAAATGCTAGAAAATGTTCTGTGTGAGACTAAGGCTTTATCTTTGGGAGGCTTGACAAACTACTGTCTGTTTAATTGAAGATTATTTCAAAGGCTGTCTAATGAATACAAAGTTAATTCATTTTTTCCTGTGATATGAAATATATACTAACTTTTGAAATGTGGTCTGAGTCATTTTCTCTTTTCATCTCAAGGACATTTTAGACATATCTGAATTTCAGTTTTTATTGTAATTTCATGCTGGTGAAGTACAAGGGATTGTCCATGTCAGTAACCAACTATATAGGCATTAAGGAAAAACTTTTATAAATTATTTTATAAACTTTTTATAATATATCTCAGCAGAGACTACCAATATATATTTAATGTGTAACTTTTGGCTGTATTATACAATTAACTCCATATCCCTTCTGTAGTGATATCCAAGGGAAATATCCTCCATGCCAAACAATGAATATGTTTAACTTATTATCCTCGAGAAAAGTAGATACATATCTGTTTTATCAGAATTCTCTTAGAAAAAATCATGTTTTTACACTTGGAAAGTAGCAATGTATATTTTATTACTTTCACATAGAGATAAATTTTAAGAAGAGATGATCATGTTGACAAATTTATTTGCCCTATTAATTTTGGTAATTAAATTTAAGTTGGTCATTCTATAAAACAGTTCAAACCCTGTGAGCAAGCATATAAATGTTTGATATTTACTTGTTATTTGCCGGGAGCCAGCATGGGGAATCCCATCCGTGGCAACAGTCATGAGGAAAGGGAGGCCTTAGCGGTCCCCCTGGGCTTTCTCAAGCATCTACCCCCAAAACCAGAGTCTGACTGCCTTACTGCATTATGCTTTCCACCTATCTTCTGACATTACAGGGGGGCTATCCCCCACTACCTTTCTCTGGAAAATGTTGACTTAGAGCTCCAGTTAACAGTCTCCTGCATATAAAAGGATTGTCTCAGCTCAAACCCCTTTGATGGCTCTCTAACTTGCCTGACAGTTTTACCCAGATTTTTACAACTACGCATGTGATTGTTTACAGCCTTCCAACAGTGACAGGCATGAAGCTTAAAAAAACGTCTTAAAGATACAGAGCCCTTTTTAAGGAGCTAAGAATTATATTGGTGGAGGGTTTTCATTGTTGAGTTAATGACTGCCGCCAGGCCGCCATATCTTTTATCTTTTAGGCACCTGGAGGATATTAATCAATGTAATTGGGATGTAGAAAAAGAAAATAGTAGTTTTGATGTCAGCAATACTAGACTTTTGAGTTAATAAATTTTCTCTTTGTTATAAGTTACTGTACTCCTCGTTCTTTGTTATAAATTGTTGTGTCCTTGCTATGTAAGAATGTAACCTTAATTAGTGCTTTCTGAGAGTGGCACCAGATTTAGTAAGAACAGCGCTTTTAGGGCAAATAAGTTTTCTGGTTGACGGACCCTTATCAGAAAAGGGCCATAAAATGCTAATAGGCTTCCTGGCCAGAAGATGATGTAAATCACCTAAGACCTGTGTATACAACTAGGCATGCAGAGAGAAAGCCTGGTCTTGATAAGGGTCAGGGCTGGTGACCTTGCATGACTTTGTATTATCCATTGATCTCTATGTACAAAAAAAAAGTATAAAAGCTTTCCTGGAAAATAAAGGATGAACCAGTTTCTTGGAAATGTGGCTTCCCCCGTGTCGACTCTCTCTCTCTTTCTCCCTCTCCCTCCCTCTCTTTTTCAGGCTGATCCCTTGGAACACAGAGGCTCTCTGCATTCACTTTTCTGTCCTGGCTTCTAAGACCCACTCGAGAGGGAGCCTAAGGCAGGGCACTCTTCGTTATTCAAGTGGGCCCCAGTGGCCTAAGTGAACAGAGAAAGTCTCTTGTCTTGAGACTTTATTAGCTTTCCATGTAAACCAAGAAATATCAGCCTCTTTTCTCCTCTATTTTCTCTACTACATTATTCTCTTCTAATCTCTCCTTAAATTTCTAATTAATCTCTCTTCGCTGACTCCGTCCCCGCTTTGAATTCCCTGGATCCACCGGTACTGGACTGCGGCAGTTATTTTTGTGAAAAGAATACATAAGATAAGACCTACTCTCTTAGCAAATGTTAATTGTACAATAGTGTTCATTAAAAAAAATTATAATGATAAAGATGGTGAGAGGAAACTCAGAGGTGATGGATATGTTTATTGCAGATTGTGGTGATAGCTTCAAAAAGTACATTTCTCTCTAAATTCATTAACTTGTATACATTAAATATGCACATTTTTTTGCATCTCAATCATACTTTAATAAGGTGATCTTTTTTTAATGCTAAAAATTTGTCTGAAAGATTCTTGTTAGGGGTCTTCATTCCACAATTTCACTAAGCTATTAAGGAATAGTGTTGTACTTTAAAACTTACTTATTTTCTGGAGCCTGCTAAAAAATTATATAGTTAAAAATAATATGATTTCATAATGAAGATTGCCTGTGTGAAAGAACTGAGCTCAAAATACTTGTCTACATGCAGATATTTAATTAAAAAATAAACAAGGACATTGACTATGAAAAGTCATTCATTCTCTAGAAAAGGAGATTTTAATTCTGCTAAGATTTCCAAACTTTTCTGTGAATTTTTGAATACTATATCCTCTTGACAATTTTTAAATAAATTAATAAGGAAAATGCATGACTAATGAAATTATGACATCCCAATTACCTTGTAACTTTTCCTCTTGATCATTTGAATGCAAATCAATTTTTTTTAAATACTAGTGACATTGCCAAAATGTAATTGACTATAAGTCCTTATTAATTTTATACTTTTGAGCCTCATGTTTCATTGTTTTATTTTGACATCTTCACTGGAGTTGCTCAGTGGAGTCATAACTATCTGTAGTCTGCAATTAGATGTCACTAAAAACACAGTCCTTACTTTTAACTTATATAACCAATGAGGATACTTGAGTCTTACTGTCTTGAGTATATATTATTTGGGAATTGAAGACTAATGGATTGAGGAAATTTCTGGTTACAGTATTAGGTACAGAATAAAGGAAGTGTTTTTGCTTGTGATATTTTCCTACTAAAGTTATTATTTTCTTTAGTGATCGCATATGTCATTTAGTTACAGTGATTGTGAAATATAAAAGTCCCAGGGATGAGTATGAGTGAAGGGGGTGGTGTAGAAAAAGACAAACATTTAAGATGCACTGGAAGATCTGACAAGTTTGGGGACAAAGGAAAAAGTTTTCCCTTACTTCTATATCAGACAAGTTGAGTTTTATGACAACAAAATACGAAATCAAGGTACATCCAAACGCCCAATTTTCAACCAAGACTTTGGTTGTCAAGACTTTATGCATTTAACTTTCTGGAAGGAAATGTAATGTCACTCAGGCTTGAAGTGGAGTATAATATAAGTTAATGTGAAGGTAAGTATGTTGACTTACTGTCTTAAAATGTTGACTTTTTGCTAAGATTGCTAAAGGTCAAAGACAGAAAACATGTGTTTCTTTCTTTTCCCAAGAATATAACAAACCCAAGAAATTGTGTACCAAAGTTACAATACAGTTTAGAAATATAAACTGCTTCAAAAACAATTAGTGAAAACTAAAAAATTGTTTATAATAGGGAATTGCTACTTCTGGTAAATGAATTTAATGCACTCACGCTGCTGCTGCTGCTGCTAAGTCACTTCAGTCATGTCCGACTCTGTGTGACCCCATAGACGGCAGCCCACCAGGCTCCCCTGTCCCTGGGATTCTCCAGGCAAGAACACTGGAGTGGGTTGCCATTTCCTTCTCCAATGCATGAAAGTGAAAAGCGAAAGGAAAATCGCTCAGTCATGTCCGACTCTTTGCGACCCCATGGACTCCTCCATCCATGAGATTTTCCAGGCAAGAGTACTGGAGTGGGGTGCCATCTCCTTCTCAATCAATGTACTCATAAAATTTCATAATTATGAAAAGTGTAAAAATATGTATAAATATTCATAAAATAATGTTAAGAAAATGAGCTTAACACAAACCTTAAACTTAATTAATTACTAGTGATATGGTCTACATGGAAATAAAACTAAAATAGTTCATATATCAGTTAATGGAGTTAGCAGGTATTTCTTGCTAAAATTTTCGTACGATTTTTGTTTATACACAGATTTTTCAACAAAATTATTTTACAAAATGTCTGTTATTGTGATTAATTATAATAGCTAGTAAAAGAAGACTAGGAAATTATGAATATAAAAACTGAACATATTTTTACATATTCCTCTTTCTATAGGGTAGAAATTTTACTTCTAGAAATATACCCTATATAAATTTGTTTGCATGTTCATCAAAAAACATGTTCTAAAATATTATTGATAACACTAGTAATCATAATTCTAAACTGAAGACTATTCAAATACACACCAACAATAGAAAGGATGAATAAACTGGATATTCATCCAGTAGAATACCACACAGTAGTGAAAATGAACCTTCTATAAATGTGTCCTGCAATATGGACAATTTTTCTTTGCTAACTCAATATCATGGAGAAGGCAATGGCACACCACTCCAGTACTCTTGCCTGGAAAATCCCATGGACTGAGGAGCCTGGTAGGCTGCAGTCCATGGCGCCGCTGAGAGTCGGACATGACTCAGTGACTTCACTTTCACTCTTCACTTTCATGCATTGGAGAAGGAAATGGCAACCCACTCCAGTGTTCTTGCCAGGTGAATCCCAGGGATGGAAGAGCCTGGCGGGCTGCCGTCTATGGGGTCACACAGAGGCGGACACAACTGAAGCAACTTAGCAGCAGCAACTCAGTATCATGTTTGTGAAATTCCATTTGTATAAAACTCACAGTAAATCCTTCCAGACCAAATGTACAACATTTCAGGCCATGGAAAAAATTCTGCTAGAAGAAACTAAGAATCTCAATGAGCTATTATGACTCAACGCACATATCAAAGTTGAAAGGCTTTATAATAAAATAAATCACATTTACCTAATGATCTTTACTATAATCTAAAATAAATATAAAATCTATGTACATAGACATAAATGCATGTATACTATGTGTGTACATTATAGTGTATATATGAAGTGAAGTGAATTGAAAGTCGCTCAGTCATGTCCAACTCTTTGCAATACCATGGAACGTATAGTCTTGGAATTCTCCAGGCCAGAATAATGGAATGGGTAGCCATTCCCTTCTCCAGGGGATCTTCCCAACCCAGGGATTGAACCCAGGCCTCCCACATTTCAGACAGATTCTTTACCAGCTGAGCCACAGGGAAGCCCAGTGTATAAAGAGTGTACCTTATATGCACACAAGGTTGCTACTGCTGCTGCTAAGTCACTTCACTCCTGTCCGACTCTGTGTGACCCCATAGACAGCAGCCCACTAAGCTCCTCTGTCCCTGGGATTCTCCAGGCACGAATACTGGAGTGGGTTGCCATTTCCTTCTCCAATGCATGAAAGTAAAAAGTGAAACTGAAGTCTCTCAGTCATGCCCAACTCTTAGCGACCCCATGGACTGCAGCCTATCAGGCTCCTCCATCCATTGGATTTTTCAGACAAGGGTACTGGAGTGGGTTGCCATTGCCTTCTCCAATGCATGCAAGGTACATATTTTTAAAACTTCTTATGGCAAAAATATCTGTGAGTCTGCCAAGATATGCTACTCTTTTTTTATGGTGAAAACTGTCGCTGCAAAGAGGTTGCTCTGTCAACAACTACATTTACTGGCCACTTAACTCTTCTCACCAAAGGGGAGATGAGATGAATACTTCAAGACAATGGAATGTGATCACAATAGATGCTTCAGTTAAGAACAAGTGTATTTTTTCCACACTGCCCTACCCGGGTCTGGCAACAGAATGCAGAAAATCCAGAACAGGACTCCAAGGTCCTAGATGTTGAACAAGTCACAGGATAGACAAAGCATTAATATAAGTTTCTGAATCTCATGTAGAAGGCTGTTCATCTACCAGAACCATCTGCATTGACTGAATTATTACAGAAGCCCAAAATAAACTTGTGTTGGGTTGTCTGATATTGTGAGGCCCATTTGATAGCAAATTGTATTTTAATATGTGGGTTTTGTTTTTCTAATGCTAGCTTGACCCAGTTTTGAGGTGCTAGTCAGCCAGTCAGTGTCCCTTTTGACAGGAAGTCAGAACCACACTCCTACCACTTCCCTTATCTGGCTTTCATACAAAAGGCCACTAAGCACCAGCACCATACCTCAGATGGCAACGAAACCACGCTGAGGCCAGGTAGGAGTCAGTCAGGAGCATTCATTGCCCCAGAGCCCACAAAATTATGCAGATTAGTCAAGCCACAAAGAGCCCTAGTCCCTCTGTCACCCTGACTAGCAATTGTCTCTTATTTGGAGTAGTAAGCTGCATATAATTCTGTCTTTCAAGTATCCAACTATTGTATCCCGTCAACAAAAACATCTTAAATCTTATAGAACATGAATTTAGCTTGATCTTAAGTAAAATATACCCTAAGTTCCCTTTTGTAAAATGTAGTTATTTAGCATTAATGGATTTAATATTTGTGGGTTTTTTTTTCCCTTAAGGTACCAAAGAATCAATACATGCAATAGTTTTTACATTTACTAAGACACAAATTTGAATAACTTCAAGGATGGTTGAGAAAATATAATGCAATTGCAGAAAATATAATAAAGTGGTGAAGTCTGTATTTCTTGGTGAAAACAATCACTGAGTGAAAGATAACTTCAATGAAATCTGAAAGGCATAACATGGTACACACACACACACACACACACACACACACACACACACAAAATTACTCTTCATAGAAAAGTGATTCAGGAATAAGTTGAAAGCCTGTATTAATTTTCTTGAATTCTATGTATGTCAAAGTTGTGAACCATATCTTTCCAAAATGATAACAAACAATTGTAATATATATATATATATATATATACATATAGCATATAAATTCATATAGTTCAATTTTTCTTGTCTTTTTTTGGTCTTATCTTTGTTAACCTGTTTTCTCCTATATAATACTAATTTGATAAATGTGAATTATTTAAGGATAGAGGGTTATTGTGAGCAATTAGCAGTTCAAATTTGAAAGAAAACAGCAATTTTGATATATACTCATTCTAATTATTACCTCATGTTTTCTCATTTGTATGAAAAAAAAAAAAAGAACACATCTGGGACCATTGACTAAGAATTTTGCAACTTGATAGCTTCTTGAACATGAATAGGAAATGTATATTATTTTCTGTCTACTAGGCTATATAGATTTTTTTTAAAAGCTGCAAATAATTGTACATATTGTCATAACACATATTTATTGTATAAATGATGTTCATTTATATATACACAGGGCTTCCCTGGTAGCTCAGCTGTTAAAGGATCTGCCTGCAATGTAGATGATTTCTAGGTCAGGAAGATCCCCTGGAGAAGTGATAGGCTACCTACTTTAGTATTCTTGGGCTTCTCAGGTGGCTCAGATAGTAAAGAATCTGCTTGCAATGTGGGAGATCTGGATTCAATCCCTGGGTTAGGAAGATCCCCTGGAAAAGGAAACAGCTATCCACTCCATTATTCTTGCCAGGAGAATCCCCATGGATGAAGAAACTTAGCAGGATTCAGACCATGGGGTTGCAAAAAATCAGACATGACTGAGCAACTTGTATGTGCATGTTAAGTTGCTTCAATCATGCCTAACTCCTTCTTACTCTATCTACTATAGCCCATTAGGTTCCACTGTTCATGGGATTCTCCAGACAGGAATACTAGCATTGTTTGCCATACCCTCCTCCAAGGGATCTTCCCAACTCAGGGATCAAACCCAAGTATTTTACTTCTTCTGAATTGTGCACCAGGTTCGTTACCAGTAGTGCCACATGGGAAGTCCATATATATACAAAGACTTAGTTAAATCACTTAATAAAATAATTGTTTAAGCAATAACTAAGCTGTACTACTGAATGGTAGATTTAAATAATCAGCTATGAGACTTTGCTGATGGTTCAGTGGTTAAAATCTGTGGTGCCAATGCATGGGGTGGAGGTTTGATCCCTAGTCTGGGAGCTAGGATCCTGCATGCTACACACAGAGCCAAAAGATAATAAATAAATAATAAGCTATGGGCACAATAAAGTATAATGGTTAGGGTCATAGGCTCTGGAGCCAGGTTGCCAGGTTTGCACACCAGTTTCTCTCTACTTGCTACGTGGTCTTGGATGAATCACTTCATCTGCTTGTACTTCACTTTGACCATCAATAAAGTAGATAATAATAGTAAACACATTATAGTGCAGCTGTGATAATTAAATAAATGAGTGCATGTGATGTGCTTAGAATTTTGCCCATTTGGTGTGATAGAAAGAGTGGATGTGAAGAGATTCTAACTCTGTAACTAATTCTCTACATAAACTTGAAGACATTATTTACTTCCCTGGATCTCCAAGTCTGTACATGCAAAATGAGAGACTTTGAATATAGATGCTTTTGAACCGTGGTGTTGAATAAGATTCTTGAGAGTCCCTTGGATTGCAAGGAGATCCAACCATCCATCCTAAAGGAGATCAGTCCTGGCTGTTAATTGGAAGGACTGATGCTAAACCTGACACTCCAATACTTTGGCCGCCTCATGCAAAGCGTTGACTCATTGGAAAAAACCCTGATGATGGGAGGGATTGGGGGCAGGAGGAGAAGGGGATGACAGAAGATGAGATGGCTGGATAGCATCACTGACTTGATGGACATGAGTTTGGGTAAACTTCAGGAGTTGGTGATGGACAGGGAAGCCTGGCGTGTGGTGATACATGGGGTCACAAAGAGTCGGACACTACTGAGCGACTGAAATGAACTGAACTAAACTGAAGGTCTTTCCTAGCCCTAAATTTTTGGAAGTAAATAATATTTTATAGAAATCACTTTACTAGTCTCTTCAGTTATTTCTCAGTAACCACATCCTCATAAATGCCTTGGGGCTGCATGCAGAATCTTTGGTGCTATAGCTGGTTGATTGAAGGTGAATTCTAATGAGTCAACTGCTTAATATTATAGTCCCTTTCTGTAAAAATATAAGAAAGTGGTGAGTTTCAAAAGTTCCATTCCATAAGAGATAGATAGAACCAATGATAGAACCACGGGAAAATATGTTTGCACTATTTGCCACATTGTAGCTGTTTTCTCAAATTAATCAATTTATCTCAACTTTTAAGCAAATAGATTTATGACATGTCATTTGGCAGGGGTCCCCAACTGCCAAAATCTAATGTCCGATGATCTGAGGTGTTGTATGTGTGTTTGTCATTCAGCTGTGTCCAACTCTTTGTGATCACATGGACTATTGCAACTCACAAGGTTTCTCTGCCCATGGAATTCTCCAGGCAAGAACAGTGGAGTAGATAGACATTCCCTTCTCCAGGGGATCTTCCTGACCCAGGGATCAAACACAGGTCTTCAGCATTGTAGACAGATTCTTTACCATCTGAGCCACCAGGGAGCTGATGTAATAAAAATAGAAATGAAAGGCACAATAAACGTAATGCATTTGAATCATCCTGAAACAATTCTTTCCCTCACCCTAGTCTGTGGAAAAGTTGTCTTCCATGAAACCGGTCCCACATGCCAAGGAGACTGGGGACTGGCAGTTTATAATACTAAAAATTAGATTTTCTATTGTAAGGCTAGTTCATTAATAAAGAGCACTATATGCTACATAATAAATACAGATAACACCTGATTTTGTATATACATTATTGTACTATATTAAAGTAAATTTATGTTTAAAAGGGAAGACATAATTTTTTAGATAAAAGGTAAGCATTTGTATAAGGTTTTCCATAGTAGAAATTATAGTGTTTTTTCCTTTAAATGTTGCCTTCACTAGTACTGTGGCTATGACCAAAAGATGTGTGTGGAAATTAAGGTATAATGACACTTGGTAAATAATTATTAGATAATTATAAACACTTAACTATGATTATTTTTAATCCTTGCATACTGAAATCCATAACTGTTGTCATTTTGCCATAGATTACACCACATTTAATCAGTTCCAAAATAAAAAACAGATGGCCCTTGTTTCACAAAGTTTCTAGTTTCCTTCTCCTTCACTGACTGCATAGTCAATATTCAGGAATCACAAAGCTGAGACTTAACATTTTCTTCAGTTAGCCCGGGGCAATAATAAATCAGAGATTTATTTCTGGAGATGGCAAAAGACAGATACAACATTGTAGAGAGCAGATAGACGTCTATTTTATAAAAGAATGTTGCTAACTATTATCAGATGCATTAATGCATAATTTTCATTCATCTTTTTATGGGTCAAAATCTTATTAGCTTAATTTCTATTTTTTGTTAGTTGCTACTGCTTTGAAGAGATGGATACATAGTGCTTAGAATTTCCTCAGTTCAGATGTAAGCATTGCAATAATTGCTCTACTTTAGCTTCCTAATAGATCTCAATTCAGTTCAGCTCAGTTCAGTTCAGTCACTCAGTCATGTCTGACTCTTTGTGACTCCGTGAATTGCAGCACACCAGGCCTCCCTGTTCATCACGAACTCCCAGAGTTGACCCAAACTCATGTCCTTCAAGTCGGTGATGCCATCCAGCCATCTCATCCTCTGTCATCCCCTTCTCCTCCTGCCCCCAATCCCTCCCAGCATCAGGGTTTTTTTTTTCCAATGAGTCAACACTTTGCATGAGGTGACCAAAGTATTGGAGTGTCAGGTTTAGCATCAATCCTTCCAATGAACACCCAGGACTGATCTCCTTTAAGATGGATGGTTGGATCTCCTTGCAGTTCAAGGGACTCTCAAGAGTCTTCTCCAACACCACAGTTCAAAAGCATCAATTCCTCTGCACTCAACTTTCTTTACAGTCCAACTCTCACATCCATACATAACCACTGGAAAAACCATAGCCTTGACTAGATGGACCTTTCTTGGCAAAGTAATCTCAAGCAGTGTGCAATAAACCGGATCCAGCTGTAGTACATCCTGTGTGCATGGTCAGCCGCAGTTGAATCTGACTTTGTGAGACGTTATAGACTGTAGTCCGCCAGGCTCCTCTGTCCATGGGTTTATCCTGGCAAGAATACTAGAGTGAGTTGCCACTTCCGCCTTCAAGGGATCTTCCCTACCCAGAAATCAAGCCCACATTGGCAGACGGATTACTCACCACTGAGTCACCTGGGAAGCCCATAGTACATCCTGACCATACTGTAAACACAGGCCATTTTTTTCCTTTTCGGTAATTAATATGAAAACATATTTTTGAGAAATATATTGGCTTCATTCCGAATATATTTCAATAAGATTTTTATGGATAGAGATTATGGCATAGTCAAAAAATCTGCAAAATGAAGAGGGAATGCTATTGAAGTTTCTTTGAATGGAATTAAGACAAACAAGACTGAACTTTGAGGCTTGGTGAGAAAACAGTAAGAAAAGGAAGACTTCCATTGGGAGAGAGAGACAAGGAGAAACTTCATAAGGAAAACCATCTAAAGAGTTCTCAGTTTAAATGTTATGCTATACAATTTTTACTCTTCTTGATGACTCTTGGAAGCTTCAGCTAGATTACTCTTAACAAAATTCTATTACAAACTTGTTAGGAACGTCTTAAAAAAAAGAGAGAGAGAGAGAGAAACAAGGAAGCACCTGAAATTTTGCAGCAAGGGAGAAGGAGAGAAGATGGGAGAAGAATCAAAACAGCAAGAGTTAAGGGCAAAAAATAGCAGAAAACTCTGCCCCATGGATTATAGCATTGAGCATGAATCATGTTTCAAAACCAGGTCAAATTCATAGTGGTCAGTTCTTGGGATTCCAGTCAGATTCATAGAATGATGTTTAGCATTTATGTAAAATAAAATATTAAGTGCATGATACCTGGGATGCATGAACCTTTAGTAATGGAAAAGCAGAGGCCTACCATGGATAAGTGTTAGTTGCTCAGTCATGTCAAACTCTTTGCCCTCGAAGTTCCTCTGTTCATGGGATTCTCCAGGCAAGAATGCTGGAGTGGGTGGTCATTTCCTTCTCCAGATCATGGATAAATGGTAAGAGCAATTCCCTTGAAAAAAGTATCAACTAGCTGAGATCCAAAATACATAAAGGGCATGTCCAAGTGGAAGAGAAATGGAGAGTACTGAAAGCAAAAATTAAATAAAATGTTTTATGCAGAAGTCCTAGTGGAAGACTTCCATATTTAACAAGCTAAAATGCCTCCTGATTTATCAGATTTTAGAGTAGGATATGTGATATGTTGAGAAATAAAACAGGAATCTACAATAATTAGACCACTGAAGACCCTGTAAGTTATACTAAAGGGTTTGGACTTGAACCTCAGAAATAAGTCATTAAAGAATTTTAAACAAGGGAGTAATAATATCACAGTATTACAGAATTCAGAAAACCAAATTCTTATCTATGGTTTCCTCTGTCCATCCAAAGGGCAAGGAGTCTAAATGGCCAAGGACATAAACCCACATGGCATCCATGCCCATTCTTCTAGAGTGTTTTCTGTGTATACATTCACACAGAATTTCATGCCAAGATCTATTACCTATGTGGATTCTTCTCCAGGTCTTTCCCCTAAGGGTGTTATCTCTCCTGTCAGCTTATCTCTAGGCTTGAAGGGAGATCCTTGACAGTTGTTAAGCTGAGAAGAACAATAATCAAATATACAGGTAGGACTGTCTACATATAAATGCAAAAAATAGCACTTATGTATAAGTGCCCTAGCAGTAATGGCTGAAGCATGAAGATAGAAAACAGGAAGAGCCATGTATCTCCACTTATACTCTTGCCTGAACTCCACAAATTTTGAGACAGCCAGATTATTATATTCCTGCTTTAAAAGATCATTCTGTCAGTGTTGCAAAGAATGGAATGGAGGTGCTGATAAATGGAAGGACTGGTAAAAAGCATGATATTTTAAAATCTGTTCAAATATTCTTGGAAAGAGTTGATGTAATCTAGTGTTTGGTGGCAACAGTGGGCATGAAGATAATTTGATAGAATTTGGTGTTTGATTGCTGTGGGGGCTGAGATGAAGAGACAAGTCAAAGATAGTAAACAGGTTTTCAGTTTTCACAACTAGATGATGATAATGATTTTAATTTCAATAAAAATTATAAGTGAAAGAACAGTTTGCAGATAGATGATACTGACAACAGCTTGGAGCATAATGAATTTAAAATGCCTATGGGAATGAAGATAAAGATGCTCAATAGGACAGTGGATTTTGTGATCTAAAGAGCTAAAAGGAATAAATGTGAGTCTTGTTAGCAAATGATAGGAATTGAAGCCCTTGGAGTAGATGAAAGCATCTGAAGAGTGACAGATGAGAAGAGAGCCAAGGATAGATTAGTGAGTAAAGACAACATTTAAACGATAAGAATTTAAAGAGAACTCCACAATTAAATGTATCCAGAAACATAAGAAATTTGTTACAAAGGGGGTTAATGAAATAGGGTAAATAAAATGAAGAACATAAGTTAATTCATAAAATGGATCAATAAAATTAAATGCAAGTTTAAATGTTAATAGGCAAGACAACCTACTATTCCTGAGGATATAGACTGCCAAGACACTCTGCATGTTTTTTTTCAGTACTTAGTACATGCATACATGAGCCAGTATAAGTACTCAACTTTCCACCAATATTTTTTAAATGACTGCTGTTAAAGATCATGAAATTGTGCTTTGTTTAGTAATTTTAATTGAAATTGAAAGTGGTGGATTATACTATTATATACTTTTTATATGTAAATGTATTAAAATCATTTAATTTATATACTCTTCATTGAGTACTATATGACAGAAATCATACTGAGAACAGTTTACTGATAATCTCATTTAGTTTCCATGAAAAATTTAGAAAGTAGCTACTGTTATCCATTTTTCACAAATAAACTGGAATCTAATGAAATAAAATGACTATGTTCACAGAACTTATTATTGGCAAAGTTGGAATGAACCTAGGTTGATTAGTATCTTAAAATTACTATCTTAAAATTAAAATTCTAATTTGGTATCAAAAAACAAAGTAGAGACAAAGATACTCTTAGCAGTATACTTAGATTTGGTTGACATTTCTTGACTTACCATAATTTATTTATTTATTTATTTTAATTGGAGGTTTATTACTTTACAATATTGACATCAACGTGAATCCACCATAGGTATACACATGTTCCCCATCCTGAACCCTTCTCCCTCCTCCCTTCCCGTACCATCCCTCTGGGTCGTCTCAGTGCAACAGCCCCAAGCATCCAGTATCATGCATTGAATCTGGACTTACCATAATTTTAAGACATCCAGATATTGACTTTCTCATGCATTCACTATTTTTAAAACACTTGATTAACTTTAAATTAGCTCTTTCTTTCTGCTGCATAATAAGTGACTTGAACGTAATCAGTTTTAACTGAAACATTTAAATATTAAATTATCTTGGTATAATATCCAACCAATCCTTGGCACCTGTACTAATCAATTTATGTAGAAAATTTATTTAACTTAAAAATAATTGAGAAAAAAATGCAATTTAAATGTGTTAAAATTTCTGACTAAAGAATATTTAAGCTTCAACTTATTAACTAAATCATATCAACACAAAATTATGATAACAATATTTTCCCATCCACTGATACACTCAATCTTTAGTAGATAAATCACTAATCTACACCTCAGAATTTTCTCTTCAATTAAAGATTCATTAAAAAATTACTTGAGATCACCTCCTATGTACCAAAAATACTATGTGCTCAGAGTGAAGAAATGTGCAACATAGATTTTTTTTATCTCTATGAACTCATGATCTATGAGGAAAAATGTAAAAGAATCAATGTTTATAATGTGGTTTGTTACTGCTCACATCATGTATGCCCAGATGCTATGAAATCAAATAAGAAAATTCTTAGTTAATCCATCAGATATTGGGACTTTTCTTAGAAGAGATTTCTTACTCTTGAAATGAATGATGAAGTTCACGAAGAATATTCACAAGTAGAGAAAAGTCATATGAATGTTCCACACCTGGAGAATAGTATGTAGGAATACACACCAAAATGTCAGGATCAGGAGTCCCAAACCTGGATATTAATTAGAATGGTTTAAGTGAGATTCCATATGGAGAAATAGCAAGATATTGTTGATGTTGTTGTTCAGTCACTAGTGTCTGATTCTTTCTAACCTCATGGACTGCAGCACTCCAGGCTGTTTTATCCTCATTAGCTCCTGGAATTTGCTCAAATTCACATACATTGAGTTGGTGATGCTGTCTAGCGACTTCATCCTCTGCTTCCCTCTTCTGTAGCCTTCAGTCTTTCCCAGCATCAGGGTCTGATCCAATAACTTGGCTCTTCATAGCACGTGGCTAAAGTATTGCATCTTCAGTTTCAGCATCAGATGTTGCAATGAATATTCAAGGTTAATTTCCTTTAGGATTGAGTGGCTGATCTCCTTGCTGTCCAAGGAATTCTCAAAACTCTTCTCCAGGACCACAATTCAGCATCACCAATTCTTGGATACTCAGCATTTTTTATGGTCCATATCCATAACTAACACAATGGTGTGGTCACTCATGTAGAGCAAGATATCCTGGAGTGTGAAGCTGACTGGACCTTCAGTTCAGTTCAGTTCAGTCGCTCAGTAGCTCTTTGTGACCCCATTAATCACAGCACACCAGGTCTCCCTGTCCATCACCAGCTCCCGGAGTTCACTCAGACTCACGTCCATCGAGTCAGTGACACCATCCAGCCATCTCATCCTCTGTCGTCCCCTTCTCCTCCTGCCTCCAATCCCTCCCAGCATCAGAGCCTTTTCCAGTGATTCAGCTCTTCACATGAGGTGGCCAAAGCACTGGAGTTTCAGCTTTACCTTCATTCCCTCCAAAGAAATCCCAGGGCTGATCTTCAGAATGGACTAGTTGGATCTCCTTGCCATTCAAGAGATTCTCAAGAGTCTTCTCCATCGCCACAGTTCAAAAGCATCAATTCTTCAGCCCTCAGCTTTCTTCACAGTCCAACTCTTACATTCATACATGACCACTGGAAAAACCATAGCCTTGACTAGATGGACCTTTGTTGGCAAAGTAATGTCTCTGCTTTTCAATATGCTATCTAGGTTGGTCATAACTTTTCTTCCAAGGAGTAAGCATTTTTTAATTTCATGGCTGCAGTCACCATCTGCAGTGATTTTGGAGCCCCCCCCCAAAATAAAGTCTGACACTGTTTCCACTGTTTCCCCATCTATTTCCCATGAAACTATGGATTGAGATTAATGACATTGTAGAGGAGACAAGGATCAAGACCATCCCCATTGAAAAGAAATGCAAAAAAGCAAAATGGCTGTCTGAGGAGGCCTTAGAAATAGCTGTGAAAAGAAGAGAAGCAAAAAGCAAAGGACAAAAGGAAAGATATAAGCATCTGAATGCACAGTTCCAAAGAATAGCAAGAAGAGATGAGAAAGCTTTCCTCAGCCATCAGTGCAAATAAATAGAGGCAAACAGCAGAATGGAAAAGACTAGAGATTTCTTCAAGAAAATTAGAGATACCAAGGGAACATTTCATACAAAAATGGCTCAACAAAGGACAGAAATGGTATGGACCTAACAGAAGCAGAAGATATTAAGAAGAGGTGGCAAGAATACAGAGAAGAACTGTACATAAAAAAGGTTTTCACGACCCAGATAATCACAATGGTGTAATCACTCACCTAAAGCCAGACATCCTGGAATGTGCAGTCAAGTGGGCTTTAGAAAACATCACTATGAACAATGCTAGTGGAGGTGATGGAATTCCCATTGAGCTCTTTCAAATCCTGAAAGATGATGCTGTGAAAGTGTTGCACTCAATATGCCAGCAAATTTGGAAAACTCTTCAGTGGCCACAGGACTGGAAAAGGTCAATTTTCATTCCAATCCCAAAGAAAGGCAATGCCAAAGAATCCTCAAACTGCCACACAATTACACTCATTTCACACGCTGCTGCTGCTGCTGCTAAGACACTTTAGTTGTGTCCGAATCTGTGTGACCCCAGAGACGGCAGGCCACCAGGCTCCCCCGTTCCTGGGATTCTCCAGGCAAGAATACTGGAGTGGGTTGCCATTTCCTTCTCCAATGCATGAAAGTGAAAAGTGAAAGGGAAGTTGCTCAGTCATGTCTGACTCTTTGCGACCCCATGGACTGCAGCCTACCAGGCTTCTCTGTCCATGGGATTTTCCAGGCAAGAGTATTGGAGTGGGGTGCCAATCTCCAAGCCAGGCTTCAGCAATACATGAACCATGAACTTCCTGATGTTCAAGCTGGTTTTAGAAAAGGCAGAAGAACCAGATATCAAATTGCCAACATCCACTGCATCATGGAAAAAGCAAGAGAGTTCCAGAAAAAAACATCTATGTCTGCTTTATTGACAATGCCAAAGCCTTTGACTGTGTGGATCACAATAAACTGTGGGAAATTCTGAGAGAGATGGGAATACCAGACCACCTGACCTGCCTCTTGAGAAACCTGTATGCAGGTCAGGAAGCAACAGTTAGAACTGGACATGGAACAACAGACTGGTTCCAAATAGGAAAAGGAGTACGTCAAGGCTGTATATTGTCACCCTGCTTATTTAACTTATATGCAGAGTACATCATGAGAAATGGGGCTGGTAGAAGCACAAGGCAGAATCAACATTGCTGGGAGAAATATCAGTAACCTCAGATATGCAGACGACACCACCCTTATGGCAGAAAATGAAGAGGAACCAAAAAGCCTCTCTATGAAAGTCAAAGAGGATAGTGAAAAATTTGGCTTAAAGCTCAACATTCAGAAAATGGGCCTTAGGAAACGTTAATAAAAACAAAGCTAGTAAGAATGATGAAATTTCCCCTGAGCGCTTTAAAACCCTAAAAGATGCTGCTGTTAAGGTGGTGCACTCAGTAAGTCAACAACTTTGGAAAACTGAGCAGTGGCCAGAGGACTGGAAGAGGTCTGTTTTCATTCTAATCCCAAAGAATGGTGATGCCAAGAATATTCAAATTATCACGCAATTGCACTCGTTTCACATGCTAACAAGGTTATGCTCAAAATCCTTCAAGCTAGACTTCCTTTAGCAGGCCATATACCGAGAACTTCCATATGCACAAACTGGCTTGAGAAATGGCAGATGAAGCAGGGATCACATTGCCAACATTTGTTAGGATCACAGCGAAAGCAAGGAATTTCCAGAAAAACATCAACTTCTGCTTCATTAATATGCTAAAACCTTTGACTGTGTGGAAAATTCTCAAAGAGATGGGAATGCCAGGTCAATTTACCTGTCTCCTGAGAAGCCTGTATGAGGGTCAAGAAGTAACAGTAAGAATTGGACATGGGACAACAGACTGGGTACAAATTTGGGAAAGGAATATATCAGGACTGTATATGGTAACCTTGCTTATTTAACATCTATGCAGAGTACATCACGTGAAATACTGGGTTAGATAAATCACAAGCTGTAATCAAGATTGCTGGGAGGAATATCAACAGCCTCAGATGTGCAGATGATACAACTCTAACGGCAGAAAGAAAAGAGGAACTAAAGAGCCTCTTGATAAGAGTGAAAAAGGAAAGTGAAAAAGCTGGTTTAAAACTCAACATTCAAAAAACTAAGATCATAGCATTGGATCCCATGACTTCAGGCAAAATAGAAGGGAAAAGTGGAAGCAGTGATAGATTTTATCTTCTTGGACTCCAAAATTACTGTGGAAGGAGACTGAAGTCATTAAATTAAAAGACACTTGCTCCTTGGAAGGAAAGCTACGAAAAACCTAGACAACATACTGAAAAGCAGAGACATCACTTTGCCGACAGAGGTCCATATGGTCAAAGCTATGGTTCTTCCAGTAGTTGTGTATGGATGTGAGATTTGGACGATAAGGAAGGCTGAGTGCCCAAGAATTTCTGATATGGAATTGTGGTGGTGGAGAAGACTCCTGAGAATCCCTTGGACTGACAGGAGATCCAACTAGTTAATCCTAAGAGAAATCAACACTGAATATGCATTGGAAGGGCTGATACTAAACGGAAGTCCAGTATTCTGACAAGAGAGCTGATTCTTTGGAAAAAGATCCTGGTAATGGGAAAGATTGAGAGTAGAAGAGGGTGACAGAGGATGAGATGGTTGAATGGCATCATCAGCTCAATGGACATGAGTTTGAGCAAACTCCAGGAGATAGTAAAGGACAGGGAAGCCTTGCATGCTGCAGTGTATGGGATCATAAAGAGTTGGACATGACTCAGCAACTGAACAGCAACTCACTTCCATACCTGACTATGGAAAAACCATAACTTTGATTTTATGGACGTTTGTTGGCAAAGTGATATCTCTGCTTTTAAATATCCTGTCTAGGTTTGCCATAGCTTTCCTCTAAAGGAGCAAGTGTCTTTCAATGTCAGGGCTGCAGTCACCATCCACAGTCATTTTGGAGCCCACAGAATAAAATCTTTCACTGCTTCCACTTTTCCCCTTCTATTTGCCATCAAGTAATGGTACTGAATGCTATAACCTTATATTTTTGAAAGTTGAGTTTCAAGCCAGCTTTTCACTCTTCTCTTTCACCCTCATCAAGACACTGTTTAGTTCCTCTTTACTTTCTGCCATTTGAGTAATATCATCTGAATATCTGAAGCTGTTGATATTTGTCCCAGCAGTCTTGAATACAACTTGTGATTTATCCAGCCGGGTATTTTGCATGATGTATTCTGCATATAAGTTAAATAAGTAGGGTGCAAATATACAGCCGTGGCATACTCCTTTCCCAATTTTGAACCTGTCAGTTGTTCCATGTTCACTTCTAACTATTGATTCTTGACCTGAATACATGTTTCTCAGGAGACTGTCAGATGGTCTGGTATTCCTAACTCTTCAAGAATTTTCCACAGTTTTCTGTAATCCACACAGTCAAAGACTTTAGAATAGTTAATAAAGCAGAAGTAAGTATTTTTTCTGGAAATCTGTTGCTTTCTCCATTATCCAATGAATGTTAGAAATTTGTTCTCTGATTCATATGCCTCTGCAAATTTCAGTTTGTGTTAATACATCTGGATGTTTTTTATTCACATACTGCTGAAGCCTAGCTTGAAGGATTTTGAGCATAACCTTGCTAGCATGTGAAATTTGAACAATTTTTGGCACTGTCCTTCTTTGGGCTCTGAATGATAGTGACCTTTTCTAGTCCTGGGGCCACTGCTGAGTTTTCCAGATTTGCTGACATATTGAGTGCACTACTTTAACAGTATCATATTTTAACACTTTAAATAGCTCATCTGGTGTTCTGTCACCTCCATTAGCTTTGTTTGTAGCAATGTTTCTTAAGGCCTACTTGACTTTACACTCAGGATTTCTGGTTCTAGCTGAGTGACCACAACATTGTCATTATCTGGATTACTAAGACCTTACTGATATAGTTCTTCTGTGTATTCTTGCCACCTCTTCTTAACCTCTTCTGCTTCTGTTATTTCCTTACTGTGTCTGTCCTATTCCATGCCCATTTTTACATGAAATAGTGCCTTGATATTTCTAATATTTCTAAGGAGATCTCAAGTCTTGCCTATTCTATGGTCCTTTCCTTCTTGGACTACAAAGGAGCTTGTGTAACTCAATGAAGCTAGAAGCCATGCCATGCAAGGCACCCAAGATAAATGGGTCATAGGGAAAATTCTGACAAATTGTTGTCCCGTGGAGTATGAAATGGCAATCCACTCCAGTATCCTCACCCAAAGGACTGAGGATACTGTCTTTGAAGAAGGACAAATCCTGATGCTAAAACTGAAGCTTTAATACTTTGGCAACCTGATGTGTAGAACTGACTCTCTGCTAAAATCCCTGTTGAGGGGAAAACTGAGGGCAGGAGAAGAAGGAGATAGCCTAGGATAAGATGGTTGAATGGCATCATCAACTCAGTGGACATGAGTTTGAGGATAATGAATAGGATAAACATTCAAAAAGATATGACACTGGAAGATGAGTACCTTGCCCCCCGGCTCCAGGTCAGAAGGTGTTCATTATACTGCTGGGGAAAAGCTGAAGGTGATTACTTATAGCTCCAGAAAGAATGAAGTAGCTGGGCCAAAGTGGAAACAGCACTCCGTTTTGGATGTGTCTGCCAGGAAAAGTAAAATCAGATACTATAAAGAACAATACTACATACAAACCTGGAATGTTAGGTCCATGAATCGAGGTAAATTGAATGTTATCAAGTGGGAGATTCAAGATTGAATGTCGACATTTTAGGAATCAGTGAACTAAAATTGATGGGAATTGGGGAATTTAATTCAGATGACCATTATATTTACAACTGTGGGCAAGAATCACTTAGAAGAAATATAGTAGCCCCTGTAGTCAACAGAAGAGTCTGAAATGCAGTACTTGAGTGCAGTTTCAAAAACAACAGAATGATCTCGGTTCTTTTCCAAGGCAAACCATTCAACCATCACAGAATCCAAGTCCATGCCCCAACCACTAATGTCAAAGAGGCTGAAGGTGACCAGTTCTAAGAAGACCTATAAGGTCTTCTAGGACCAACACCAAAAAAGATGTCTTTTTCATCATTCTTGTTTGCTTTGTTCAGTTGTTAATTGGTGTCCAACTCTTTGTGACTCCCTGGGCTGCAGGCTTCCTGGTCTTTCACTATCTCCCAGAGTTTGCTCAAATTCATGTCCATTGATTTGATGATGCCATCCAACCATCTTATCCTCTGCTATCTCCTTCTTCTCCTGCCCACAATTTTCCCCTCACCAGGGACTTCTTCAGAGAGTCAGTTCTACACATCAGGTTGCCAAAGCACTGAAGCTTCAGTTTCAGCATCAGACCTTCTACTGATTATCCAGCATTTTCCTTTTTCATCAAGGGGACTGAAATTCAAAAGTAGGAAGTCAAAATATATCCAGAATAGCAGCTAAGTTTGGCCTTGGATTACAAAATGAAGCAGGGCAAAGGCTAACAGAGTTTTGTCAAGAGAACATGTTGGTCATAGCAAACACCCTTTTCCAAAAATACAACAGAGGACTTTACACATGGACATCATCAGATAGTCAATACTCAAATCAGAGTGATTAAATTCTCTGTAACCAAAGATGGAGAAGTTCTTTATAGTGAGGAAAAAAAAAAAAAAGCCTGAATCTGACTGTGGCTCAGGCTATCAGCTCCTTATTGCAAAATTCAGGCTTAATTGAAGGAAGTATGGAAAACCACTAGGCCATCCAGGTATAACATAAACCAAATACATTATGATTATACAGTGGAGGGGATGGATAGATTCAAGGGATTAAATCTGGTAGACAGAGTTCCTGAATATATGTGGACATAGGTTTGTAACACTATATAGGAAAATGTACAGAATTCGTAACACTGTAACTTACACAGTGGTGTCTGACTCTTTGCGACCCTGTGGACTGTAACCCCACCAGTCTCCTCTGTTTATGAGATTTCCCAGGCAAGAATACTGAAATGGGTTGCCATTCCCTTCTCCAGGGTCTCTTCCTAACACAGGAATAGAATCTAGATCTCTCACTTCACAGGCAGTTTCTTTACCATCTGAGCCAATAGGAGGCAATGACAAAAAACATCCCCAAGATAAAAAAAAATGTAAGAAGGCAAATGATTTTCTGAAGAGGCTTTAAAAATAGCTGAGGAAAGAAGAGAAGTAAAAGATAAAGGAGAAAAGATGAGATATACCAACTGAATGCTATGTTCAAGAGAATATCATGATATATAAGTAGGCCTTCTTAAGCAAACAATGCAAAGAAATAGAGGAAAACAATAGAATGAGAAAGACTACAGATCTCTTCAAGAAAATTAGAAATTTCAAGGGAACATTTCATGCAAGGATGGTCACCATAAAGGACAATAGCAGGAGATAAATCTATAAAATGGTCAGGAATTTGTGCAGTAATCTAAGAAGTTTGAAAATTAACCTGAAGTCAAAACCACAGAATAATTTTATAGCAAGTTTTCTATTTATCTAAGCAGCATTTTGAAACAATCTGAAGTATGTGTTCTAACAAGAGATTCAGATATTAGCAAAGGAAACAAGTGAATATACTATTGCAATGACCTAGATCACGAAGGTGGACCCAAAGTAGGGTAGTTGCATGAGGAATTCTTTTGCATAAGTTTTACTTACTTTCATTTTAGGCATGAAGTATTTGTCAAGAAAAAGAGACATTCACCACAATCAAACACTTTCAAATTTATAGAAAATTAATTTAATTTCAATATAAAGTTAGTAGAAGAAAATAAATAGAAATGATATAGAGATGTAACAACAAATACATCACCTACATTCAGATTTGAGCAGCCCTGGAAATTCTTGACAACAGCAATCTGGAGTCCCAAATTGAAAACGTCCTGGGCTATGTGTCCTTCTCTGAGGGAGACTTCAAATTGCGGCTTTGACAGCTTCTGTTTTATAATGTCAGGCCGCAAACTGGTATCATCAACTCCAAAAATCCACCTCTGATTTTTCTTTAACAATGCTGTTTATTTTACCTTGTGTGTCATAATATTTTCCAGACCCTGGGGGACTTGTCAGGTCCCCAGGGCTCAAAAAATCCCAGGATCTACTCCTTTTCTTATCCTAAGTGATTATTTACTTGATAGCAATTGGTATATGTGCAGGCAAGTATGTAGTTCAGGCAGGGTAATTCGTTGGTCAGAGGGCTTCTTCTACCTCTGAAGCCTGGACAAGACTACTTCCATATTAATTTTGCTAACAGGGATGGAGTTATGAGAAAACAGGAGTAAAGGATTACATGTGGAGTGGTGATTGAGTCCTATGACTAACATAAATATACACAGAGATTCACTGATGCTGCTGTTGCTGCTGCTGTCACTTCTTCAGTTCAGTCACTCAGTTGTGTCCGACTCTTTGCAACCCCATGAATCGCAGTACACCAGGCCTCCCTGTCCATCCCAACTCCCGGAGTTCACTCAGACTCACGTCCATCAAGTCAGTGATGCCACCCTGCCATCTAATCCTTGGTTGTCCCCTTCTTCTTGGCCCCCAATCCCTCTCAGCATGAGAGTCTTTTCCAATGAGTCAACACTTCCCATGGGGTGGCCAAAATACTGCAGTTTCAGCTTTAGCATTATTCCTTCCAAAGAAATCCCAGGGCTATCTCCTTGAGAATGGACTGGTTGGATCTCCTTGCAGTCCAAGGGACTCTCAAGAGTCTTCTCCAACATCACAGTTCAAAAGCATCGATTCTTCAGTGCTCAGCCTTCTTCACAGTCCAACTCTCACATCCATATATGACTACTGGAAAAACCATAGCCTTGAATAGATGGACCTTAGTCAGCAAAGTAATATCTCTGCTTTTGAATATATTATCTAGGTTGGTCATAACTTTTCTTCCAAGGAGTAATCATCTTTTAATTTCATGGCTGCAGTCACCATCTGCAGTGATTTTGGAGCCCAAAAAAATAAAGTCTGACACTGTTTCCACTGTTTCCCCATCTATTTCCCATGAAGTGATGGGACCGGATGCCATGATCTTCATTTTCTGAATGTTGAGCTTTAAGCCAACTTTTTCACTATCCTCTTTGACTTTTATCAAGAGGCTTTTTAGTTCTTCTTCACTTTCTGCCACACGGGTGGTGTCATCTGCATATCTGAGGTTATTGATATTTCTCCCGGCAATCTTGATTCCAGCTTGTGATTCTACCAGCCCAGGGTTTTTTATGATGTACTCTGCATAGAAGTTAAATAAGCAGGGTGACAATATAAAGCCTTGACGCACTCCTTTTCCTATTTGGAACCAGTGTGTTGATCCATGTCCAGTTCTAACTGTTGCTTCCTGACCTGCATACAAATTTCTCAAGAGGCAGGTCAGGTGGTCTGGTATTCCCATCTCTCTCAGAATTTTCCTCAGTTGATTGTGATCCACACAGTCAAAGGCTTTGGCATAATCAAGAAAGCAGAAATAGATTTTTTTTTCTGGAACTCTCTTGCTTGTTCCATGATCCAGCAGATGTTGGCAATTTGATCTCTGGTTCCTCTGCCTTTTCTGAAACCAGCTTGAACATCAGGAAGTTCACGGTTCACGTATTGCTGAAGCCTGGCTTGGAGAATTTTTAGCATTACTTTACTAGCATGTGAGATGAGTGCAATTGTGCAGTAGTTTGAGCATTTTTTGGCATTGCCTTTCTTTGGAATTGGAATGAAAACTGACCTTTTCCAGTCCTGTGGCCACTAATGAGTTTTCCAAATTTGCTGGCATACTGAGTGCAGCACTTTCACAACATCACCTTTCAGGATTTGAAATAGCTAAATGGCTATTAGTGATGTTTTCTAAGGCCCACTTGACTGCACATTCCAGGATGTCTGGCTTTAGGTGAGTGATCACACCATCGTGATTATCTGGGTTGTGAAGATCTTTCTTGTACAGTTCTTCTGTGTATTCTTGCCACCTCTTCTTAATATCTTCTGCTTCTGTTAGGTCCATACCATTTCTGTCTTTATCGAGCCCATCTGTGCATGAAATGTTCCCTTGGTATCTTTAATATTCTTGAAAATATCTCCAGTCTTTGCCATTGTGCTCTTTTCCTCTATTTCTTTGCATTGATGGCTGAATAGGCTTTCTTATCTCTCCTTGTTATTCTTTGGAATTCTGCATTCAGATGCTTATATTTTTTCTTTCCTCCTTTGCTTTTCACTTCTCTTCTTTTCACAGCTATTTGTAAGGCCTCCCCAGACAGCCATTTTGCTTTTTTGCATTTCTTTTCCATGGAGATGGTCTCTATCCCTGTCTCCTGTACATTGTCATGAACCTCATTCCATAGTTCATCAGACACTCTATCTATCAGATCTAGGCCTTTAAGTCTATTTCTCACTTCCACTGTATAATCATAAGGGATTTGATTTAGGTCATACCTGAATGGTCTAGTGGTTTTCCCTACTTTCTTCAATTTAAGTCTGAATTTGGTAATAAGGAGTTCATGATCTGAGCCACAGTCAGCTCCTGGTCTTGTTTTCTTTTTTGACTCTATAGAGCTTCTCCATCTTTGGCTGAAAAAAATATAATCAATCTGATTTCGATGTTGACCATCTGGTGATGTCCATGTGTAGAGAATTATCTTGTGTTGTTGGAAGAGGGTGTTTGCTATGACCAGTGCATTTTCTTGGCAAAACTCTATTAGTCTTTGCCCTGCTTCATTCTGCATTCCGAGGCCAAATTTGCCTGTTATTCCAAGTGTTTCTTGACTTCCTAATTTTGCATTCCAGTCCCCTATAATGAAAAGGACATCTTTTTTGGGTGTTAGTTCTAAAAGGTCTTGTAGGTCTTCATAGAACCATTCAACTTCAGCTTCTTCAGTGTTACGGTTGGGGCATAGACTTGGATTATGGTGATATTGAATGGTTTGCCTTGGAAACAAACAGAGATCATTCTGTCGTTTTTGAAATTGCATCCAAGTACTGCATTTCAGACTCTTTTGTTGACCATGATGGCTACTCCATTTCTTCTGAGGGATTCCTGCCCACAGTAGTAGATATAATGGTCATCGGAGTTAAATTCACTCATTCCGGTCCATTTTAGTTTGCTGATTCCTAGAATGTTGACGTTCACTCTTGCTATCTCTTTTTTAACCACTTCCAATGTGCCTTGATTCATGGACCTGACATACCAGATTCCTGTGCAATATTGGCTTTTATAGCATCGGACCTTGCTACTATCACCAGTCACATCCACAGGTCAGTATTGTTTTTGCTTGGCTCCATCACTTCATTCTTTCTGGAATTATTTGTCCACTGATCTCCAATAGCACATTGGGCACCTAATGACCTGGGGAGTTACTCTTTCAGTATCCTATCATTTTGCCTTTTCATACTGTTCATGGGGTTCTCAAGGCAAGAATACTGAAGTGGTTTGCCATTCCCTTCTCCAGTGGACCACATTCTGTCAGACCTCTCCACCATGACCTGCCCACATTGGGTGGCCTCATGGGCATGGCTTAGTTTCATTGCATTAGACAAGGCTGTGGTGCTAGTGTGATTAGATTGTCTTGTTTTCTGTGAGTATGATTTCAGTGTGTCTGCCCTCTGATGCCCTCTTGCAACACCTACCATCTTACTTGGGTTTCTCTTACCTTGCATGTGAGTTATCTCTTCACAGCTTCTCCAGCAAAGCACAGTCACTGCTCCTTACCTTGGATGAGGGGTATCTCCTCACTGCTGCCCTTCCTGACCTTCAACGTGGGATAGCTCGTCTAGGCCCTCCTGAGCCCGTGCAGCCACCACTCCTTGGACATGAGGTGGCTCCTCTCCGCTGCTGTCCCTGGCCTCCAGTGCAGGGTTGCTCCTCCCCGCCGCCGCCCCGGCCTTGAAAGTGGCGTGGCTCCTCCCAGCCACTTCCCCTGTCCTCGGAAGTGGGAGGCTCCTCTCGGCTGTTCCTGTGCTGTCAGCCTGGCACTCTCGGCCTCTGCCCCTGACCTTGGACTTGGGGTAACTCCTCTTGGCCACCGCCCTTCAAGCATGGGGTCCTCCCGGCTTCTGCCCCTGATCTCGCAGCCACCTGCACTTAGTGTGCCAGTCGCAGCCGAGTGCCTAAGTCACTTCAGTCGTGTCCAACTCTGTGCAACCCCATAGACAGCAACCCACCAGGCTCCCCCGTCCCTAGGATTCTCCAGGCAAGAACACTGGAGTGGGTGGCCATTTCCTTCTCCAATGCATGAAAGTGAAAAGTGAAAGAGAAGTCACTCAGTCATGTCCGAGTTTTCAGGACCCCATGTACTGCAGCCTACCAGGCTCCTCTGTCCTTGGGATTTTCCAGGCAAGAGTACTGGAGTGGGTTGTTATTGCCTTATCTGATTCATTGCTGACAAGGTTGCAAATGTTAAATAAAGTTATAAATTATCTTTGGCATATTATCTGATGGAATCAGTCTTTGGAATAGTAAAGTATCAGTGACCTACTAATGATAACTAATAGGATACTCAGATCTGGACATCAGAAGAAGGTAGATACAAAGAACAGAAAGCAACATGAAAAAGGAAATAGGGTTTAGTCAAAGTCACCCAGGAACGAGTGCAAAAATTGAGACCCGTATGCAAGGACAGTGTCAAATTATTTGACTAGGGAGGAAACTTCAGTGTATGAAACAATATTTTTTCAGACTTTTCCAGTGATAGAAAGTCACTTCCTCTTCAAAAGTAAAGAACTCAAAAAAAAAAAAAAAAAGAGAGAGAGAGAGAGCAAATAAGTCAAATGCACACACTAATCCATCTCTAAAGTGATCTGTATTTCTTAAACATTTACAGTGAGAATGATTTTTGTTTGACTTCTGATATAATCTTTGCTTTGTATTTAAAGACAGATCCACCTTTAGACTAATGGAGTTTATATATCAGGTTCTATTGTTTGGTTCCATTCCATGACTCCCTAATATGGTCTAGCAATGTGTTCATCTAGCCACATATGAGTTTTCCAAATTTTGTGAAAGTGAGATAATTTAACTGTGGTTGATTAAGACCACATATCATTTGCTGTTCATTTCCCCTTCTTGTTAGTTTGAGCATTTGGAGATACAGCTAGGGAGAATTTAAGGTGGAGATCCATTTAGTTTAAGTTTAGTAGGAAATATTTATGTTATTCAGAGTCATTTCTGTACACAAATAAAGTATTGCTACCTGTTCCAGGGCAATAATAACCCCTAGATATACTCTCCCACTTATTGACCTAAGATGCTTCCACTTATTGATCTAAGGTCGGCAGGCCTGATGGCACCTCAACCTACAAGGCTGAGATAAGAGTGTGTTTAGAAAATATCTGGAACCAGAAGCTAGTTTGTAAAAATTTTCCAAATCTTGCTTATGTTTTAAAAAACCCTCAGAGACGTTTTTGAGTTTGAAAACAATTCTAAGAATTACATTAAATTTTCAAAAGTATATAGAAACAACTCTTACGAGCCATCAAAAATAAATGCATTTTGATCAAACATGGAAAAAAATGATTATTTTTCTGTTCTAGTTACAGAAAAAGATATAAGGAAACCACTGTCATATGAGGAGTTGGTTAAAGAGATGCAGGCAAAAATGCAGAGGAAAAAAGTATAAAAGGTGTTATGCAGTTAATTGACCATGAAAGAAAGAAAGAAAGTGAAGTTATACAGCTGTGTCTGACTCTTTGCAGTTCCATGGACTGTAACCTACAAGGCTCCTCCATCCATGGAATTTTCCACACAAGAGTACTGGAGTGGGTTGCCATTTTCTTCTTCAGGGGATCTTCCCGACCATACATCATGCTAATTTTCCGGAGTTTTGTGATGTTCATGGTTTTAAAACATTTTTTTCAAATGTACTCATTATGATTTCTTTCTCGTTCTAATTAGATATTTATTTTCATACTTAATTATACATTTATAATTTCAAGTTCCTTTATTGAAAAGAACGTCTGAACTTGTATAAGGTTATTAATCTCCTACAAAACTTAATTCTTCCATGATAATGTCCTCATCACTGCCATGGGGAAAGGAAAATAGACTGAAAACATTTCGATAATCTTCACTACACCACTGTTGAAAAAATAAAGAAAAGCTACGGAGTACTAAGATATTCATGATATTTTAATTTCTTTAAATGTTTTTTTTTTAATACACCAAATACTATCATTATAGGTAACAATATGCCAAAGGCATCATCTTTATATAACAAATTTACATGGATTTTGGAAAGCTATGATCTATACATCATTGATTTAAAGGCATGTTAGTCTCTTTTATAGTTTTTAAATAACTGTCATCTACTGCTTTGGCAAAATATAAAATTTAATATTACATTGTATATTCTCCTCTCTTTGTTATTTGAGCATAGAAAGAAAATACTAAATTTAAAGTAACCTAATAAGTCAGTTATTTTCCAGGTAAAATTGTAGCTATTAAAAAAAAAAAAAAGCTCTTATTTTAAGGATATCACATCACCTATCACATTACAGATAGACCTACTCTTAAACTTTAAAGTATAGATGATCCAACAATTCTTCAAAATCATTGCTCTAGCATGTTAAGTTAGACATGTTGCAGATACTGATATTTAGAGTAAGAGAAAAAGACGATTTCCTAAAATGTAAATTGTACAGTTGTGCTGCTCTGAAGCACCTTAAAATTGCAAAATATCCCGTCAGTCAGTTCAGTCGTGTCTAACTCTTTGCAACTCCAAGAACCACAGCACGCCAGGCCTCTCTGTCCATCTCCAACTCCCGGAGTCCACATAAACCCATGTCAATTGAGTCGATGATGCCATCCAACCATCTCATCCTCTGTCATCCCCTTCTCCTCCTGCCCTCAATCTCTCCCTGCATCAGGGTCTTTTCCAGTGAGTCAGTTCTTCACATCAGGTGGCCAAAGTACTGGAGTTTCAGCCTCAGCATCAGTCCTTCCAATGAACATCCAGGACTGATCTCCTTTAGGAAGGACTAGTTGGATTTCCTTTCAGTCCAAGAGACTCTTAAGAGTCTTCTCCAACACCACAGTTCAAAAACATCAATTTTTAAGTGCTCAGCTTTCTTTATAGTCCAACTCTCACATCCATAGATGACTACTGGAAAAACCGTAGCCTTGATTAGACAGACCTTTGCTGGCAAAGTAATGTCTCTGCTTTTCAATATGCTATCTAGGTTGGTCATAACTTTCCTTCCAAGGAGTAAGCGTCTTTTCATTTTCACCATCTGCAGTGATTTTAGAACCCAGAATAATAGTCAGCCACTGTCTCCACTGTTTCCTCATCTATTTTCCATGAAGCGATGGGATTGGATGCCATGATCTTAGTTTTCTGAATGTTGAGCTTTAAGGCAGCTTTTTCACCCTCCTCTTTCACTTTTATCAAGAGGCTCTTTAGTTCTTTTTCACTTTCTGCCATAAAGGTGGTGTCATTGCATATCTGAGGTTATTGATATTTCTCCCATCAATCACTAAACATTATAAAGAAGCTTCACCTTCCTAGGGGATTGGGAGAAGTGGATTTCTGAAAACTAACCACTGTCATAACATTTTTCCTTAGTGTTGAATGAATTACATTTAATATTGTAAATACATTCTCCTCCTGACATCATTTATTACCCAGTATATCAAGATCAGTAGTTTAAACTCTATACAGCTTTTAATTAGTATTTATCTCTGATGTGAGAACTTATAATTAAAGAACTGAGTAGGTAATTTTTCATTTATTTTAAATCTATAAATTTACGTCAGATGATTTTCATTGAAAATTTTCCAGCTTTTAAACTCAATATATGTGTATCTAGTTTTTCAGGGAAACACACACACACATACACACACACACACACCAGAAGAATTGCCCTGAAATATACATTATTCAATGTATATTTGTGTGTATATATATATATATATATATATATATATATATATAGTGCAAAACTACCTCCAATTCACACCACCACTATCCCCTGAAGTTTTCTGTTCTCAATGAAATTTTCATTGAGTAGCAATTTTGACTCATATGAAAAAGTCCGCATCTGACAGCACAAGGCAATATGAGTAACAGTCATATACCACCATCTAGGCAGAGTGTACAGAAACTATCATACCAATGGACTGGATTTTAAAATTGAACAAGTGTCATGTCATATCTTTCTTGGGCTTCCCTGGTAAAGAGTCTTCCTGCAGTGCAGGAAATCTGGGTTTGATCCCTGAGTCATTAAGATTTCCTGGAGAAAGCAATAGCTATTCACTCCACTATTCTTGTCTGAAGAATTCCATGGACAAAAGAGCCTGATGGGCAACAGTCCATGGGGTAGCAAAGAGTCAGACACAACTGAGCGACTGACACTTTCACTTTCATACCTTTCTTACTCTAAATATGTAGTAAATCAAATTATCATTCCCTTCAATATCTAATTATGTTGCTTATTTGCATAGAATATCTTATCATGCTTTGTACCTATTCTAACTTTGGGGAAAAATGTGTCAGAATACAGTAGTTTTCTAACAAGCATTCTTTATTTTGTGTATGTGCTGTGTTTAGTCACACAGTCTTGTCCAACTCCTTACAATCCCATGGACTGTAGCCTGCCAGGCTCCTCTGTCCATGGGGAATCTCCAGGCAAGAATACTGGAGTGAGTTGCCATGCCCTTCTCCAGAGGATCTTCCCAGTCCAAGGATCAAACCCAGGTCTCCTGCATTTACCAACTGATCTACCCGGGAAGCCCTATTTGGCATACCTGAAGCTCAATACAAGTGTTATGAATAATTATTGGATTACAAGGCAAAAGTAATAGTTCAGTTTCTAATCTAAAACACTATTTGATTTTCTGTTGAAAAATTACTTCTTAAAATTCAGATATCTATTAAATGAAATCTTGAAAAGTAAACTCCCATTTCTGTTATAGATCAATTGCAATTACTTTTCATTGGATGAGTAACTGCATTTCTGTGCTTACAGTACACAAGAAACTGCCTAAATCTTTAGTTAAATATTCACCCAAATTTATTAGTAATTTAATCATCTTGATTAACAAACAATTAAGTTTCAGTGATTCTTCCATTGGTTTCAGGGTAGTTTCCCTAATAAAGTATACATGGACTACTTTAACTGGTAGAATTTTTTTTTTTTTAAGTTTCCAGAATATTTTTCCTAAAGGTGTAGAAGAAAATAAAATAATGGAAAGAAATATTCTTCAAAACCTTCAACATTCTTCAAAAGGTTTGATCTTTGTAGCAAGAAAACAATTCAGCATTTCACAAAGGATGAACTAAATTGGAATCCTGCCATTTTAATAAAATTCTCTATTAGTCTGACCCGATCTGTACACATTGATTGGAACATTGTGCTGTGTGTTCTTTATAAATGGTTCAGAATACATGACCCTGCTGTGCAACAGTCATTAGAAGACGATTTAACTAGTGATTACCATTCTTTGGTTGTCAAAAGAAAAGAGGGAGACTATCCAGAATGAATAAGGCTGCAATGACATTCAGTAGATCAAGATAAAAAGCAAAGAGTAACAAAAAGAAAAGAGAGAAGGACATGCAAGGGAACTGGCTAAGCTTCTGATCTCTTAAGTTAGGACTGGTTTAGAACCACAAAATAATTTCTCAGGTCATTTCTGTGGAAAATATTACCATAGAATACAAATATATTTATACAAATATATCTGTTATTTTCATCTGTTATTAACTAGTTAGGGAATTAAGATAATTATGTTAGTTGCAATGAACAATCAAAACACAATAACAACAAAAAGAACATGGGTAATTGTTGCTATTGTGTGTGTTTGTGTTTGTGTTTTTTTTTTTCCCAAGTATCATTTATTTAGTATAAATAACAGAAGAATATGTCAAACAGGTCTTTTTTCCTTCAAAAACAAGAAAACAGTCCAGTTATAATGTTCGACATTAAGTCGTGGCCAACTTTTTGTGACCTCGTGAACTGAGGCCTGCCAGGCTCCTCTGTCCTCCATTATTACCCAGTTTTCTCAAATTCATGTCCATTGAGACAGTGATGCTATCTAACAATCTTATTCTCTGCTGCCCCTTCTCCTTTTGCCTTCAATCTTTCCCAACAACAAGGTCTTTTCCAATGAGTCACTCTTCACATCAGGCAGCCAAAGTATTAGAGCTTCAGCTTCAGCGTCAGCCCTTTCAGTGAATATTCACAGTTGATTTCTTTTAGGATGGACTGGTTTGATTTTCTTGTAGCCCAAGGAACTCTCAAGAGTCTTCTCCAACACCCCAACTAGAAAGCACCAGTTTTTTGGCATGTAGCCTTCTTTATGAGACAACTCTCACATTCCTACATGACTACTGGAAAAATCATAGCTTTGATTATTTGGACCTTAGTCAGCAAAGTGGGTCTCTGCTTTTTAATACATTATCTAGTCTTGTCATATCTTTCCTTGCATGGAGCAAGCATCTTTTAATTTCATGAGTGTACTTAGTGTCCAGAGTGATTTTGCACCCCAAGAAAACTGTCATAGCTTCCAATTATTCCCCTTCTATTTGCCATGAAATGGTGAAGGACTGGAAGCCATGATCTCAGTTTTCTGAATGTTGAGTTTAGAGCTAGCTTTTTCACTCTCCTCTTTCATCTTCATCCAGAGGCTTTTTTGTTTCTCTTCACTTTGGGGCATTAGAGTGGTATTATCTGCATATCTGAGATTGTTGTTATTTCTCCTGGCAATTGTTTTCTCTTGGAAATCCAAGCTTGATTCTAGCTTGTGATCCATCCAGCCGGGCTTTTCACATGATGTACTTTACATATAAATTAAATAAGCTGGGCTTATTTTTAGTCATGATAATAAATAAGCCAGAATAAATGATTCTAGATTGAGTATCTGGGTAACTAGAAGTTCTGAAAAATGTGATGACAAAATGTTGGGCCTCAGTAAATAATCCACGGTTTAATATATGAAATCATTATAACATCATCCATGATAATGAAATAGTATGATAGAGCTATGGTGTAGTAGGCATTTCCAGAGTTGACTTTTCCCCACTATAATTTCTAAAAAGTATCAGAATAACTCTAAAAATAGTTGAGAAATAAAGCTGGAATCAAGATTGCCAGGAGAAATATCAATAACCTCAGATATGCAGATGACACCACCCTTATGGCAGAAAGTGGAGAGGAGCTAAAAAGTCTCTTCATGAAAGTGAAAGAGGAGAGTGAAAAAGTTGGCCTTAAGCTCAACATTCGGAAAACGAAGATCATGGCATCTGGTCCCATCACTTCATGGGAATAGATGGGGAAACAGTGGAAACAGTCTCAGGCTTTATTTTTTTGGGCTCCAGAATCACTGCAGATGGTGACTGCAGCCATGAAATTAAAAGATGCTTACTCCTTCGAAGAAAAGTTATGACCAACCTAGATAGCATATTCAAAAGCAGAGACGTTACTTTGCCGACTAAGGTCCGTCTAGTCAAGGCTATGGTTTTTCCTGTGGTCATGTATGGATGTGAGAGTTGACTGTGAAGAAGGCTGAGCGCCGAAGAATTAATGCTTTTGAACTGTGGTGTTGGAGAAGACTCTTGAGAGTCTCTTGGACTGTAAGGAGATCCAACCAGCGCATTCTGAAGGAGATCAACCCTGGGATTTGCTTGGAAGGAATGATGCTACAGCTGAAACTCCAGTATTTTGGCCACCTCATGAGAAGAGTTGACTCATTGGAACAAACTCTGATGCTGGGAGGGATTGGGGGCAGGAGGAGAAGGGGGTGACAGAGGGTGAGATGGCTGGATGGCATCACTGACTCGATGGACGTCAGTCTGAGTGATCTCCGGGAGGTGGTCATGGACAGAGAGGCCTGGCGTGCTGCAATTCGTGGGGTCGCAAAGAGTCGGACACAACTGAGCTACTGAACTGAACTGAACTCATGGCTGTTACTGGGCCCAGTACCAATAATGTAAATTAAATTCTATACTATTTTGGATTTTCATAGTGGAGAACTTTCTGTTTATAAGGTAAAGTAACTTTGTTTTGTTTGTTTTACATTTAAAAATAATAATAGGTTATATGCTTTTTGAGTCATAGACTTATACAATAAACATACTTTTCATTGACTATGCTAAAACATTTGACTGTGTGGATCACAACAAACTGTGTAATATTCTTAAAGACATGGGAATACCAGACCACCTTATCTGCCTCCTAAGAAACCTGTATGCAGGTCTAGAAGTAACAGTAAGAACTGGACATGGAACAACGGACTGATTCAAAATTGCGAAAAGAGTACATCAAGGCTGTATATTGTCACCCTGCTTTTTTAACTTATATGAAGAGTACATCAAGTGAAATGCTGGGCTGAATGAAGCACAAACTGGAGTCAACGTTTCCAGGAGAAATATCAATAACCTCAGATATGCAGATGATACAACCCTTTTGGCAGACAGTGAAGAGGAACTAAAGAACCTCTTGATAAAGGTGAAAAAGGAGAATGAAAATGCTTGGCTTAAAACTCAACATTCAGAAAATGAAGATCATGGCATCCGGTCCCATTCCTTCATGGCAAATGGGGAAACAAAGGAAACAAGACAGACTTTATTTTCTTGGGCTCCAAAATCACTGCAGCCACAAAATTAAAAGATGCTTGCTCCTTGGAAGAAAATTTATGACAAACCTAGACAGTATATTAAAAAGCAGAGACATTAGTTTGCCAACAATGGTCCGTACAGTCAAAGCTATTGTTTCTCCAGTAGTCATATATGTGTGTGAGAATTGGACCATAAAAAAGGCTGAGTGCTGAAGAATTGATGCTTTCAAGCTGGAGAAGACTGATGTTGGAGAAGATTCGTGAGAGTCCCTTGGACTGAAAGATCAAACCAGTCAATCCTAAAGGAAATCAATCCTGAATATTCATTAGAAAGCCTGATCCTGATGAGAAGAGCTGACTCATTAGAAAGACCTTGATGCTGGGAAAGGCTGAAGACAGAAAAATAAAGGGATGACAGAGGACAAGATTCTTGGATGGCATCACTGACTGAATGAACATGAGTTTGTTCAAGCTCCAGGAGATGGTAAGCCTAGCATGCTAAAGTCCATGGGGTTACAAAGAGTCAGACATGACTGAGCGAGTGAACAACAAATACTTTTTAAAATATCTAAAGCTACACAAGGCTCATTTCAGTACATGAGGGAGAGCTGAAGTCAATAAATATGAGAGGTACATAGGGACATAATATGCATGGAGATAACATTCTAAATAGGGCCTTCTAGTTGGCTCAGTAATCAAGAAGTTGCTCACCAATGCAGGAGACACTGGTTCAATCCCTGGGTCAGGAAGATCCCCTGAAGAAGGAAATGGCCATCCATTTCAGTATTCTTGCCTGGGAAATTCTGTGAACAGATCTCCTTGGTGGGGCTACAATCCATGGGGTTGCAAAGTGTTGGACTTGACTTAGTGACTGAGCATGCGCACGATATTCTAAATATTCTCAGCTTTTCTCAGTTGTACATTGATAAATGTGTATGTTGCATGAGTCTATAACAGATAGAATGGGCTTTTTTAAAAGGATTAGGAAATGTTCCTCAAGTGGCATAGCTGATTTTATGGAAGTGAGTTATAAGATACTAATAGAAAATATTGATTATACTGTTGCTTTCAATTCATTGTCACTACATCCACTTATGAGAATTATATATCACTATATTTTGGTACCTTTGGTACCCCCACAACGACAGAATCACTGGCTTCTGTCACAAACTCTGATGCCATTATGTCATATGAATGATTTAGTTCACAAGTTTCTAAAAATGTTTTTCAGCTCCTCTGTATCTGGGAAAATTCCAATAAACTCCAAGAAAAACAGGCTCACTATGGCATTAAATCTCAAGGGGTGGGATTCCTCCCCTTTCCTAGATGTCAAAGCATCTGATAGTGAATGAACCAGAAAAGATCCTCAGGTGATCCAACAGATGATTTCCCATTTCCATTATTTCTCCCTTCAAGCCATATCCCATACATTAGACTCCCTAACCCTCAGGCCATGGACAGGTACCTCCCATCAAATCAGCACCAGTATTATATTACACATAAAGTGTACAATGAATAAAATACACTTGAATCATTCTGAAACTACCTCTTCAATTCCAGTTTCTGGAAAAAATGTCTTCCATGAAATTTGTCCCTGGTGCCAAAAATGTTGGGGATTACTGCCATAAAGCAGCAGAGTTATCAACTTAAAACATAAATTAAATCATATCACCCTACATAGAACTTTTCAATGATTTCACAATGTACTGGAGTAGGAGTTCGGGGAGGGAGAAGAAACCCATCTCACTTAACACAGTTCTGGTGTCCCTGAGCGAATTGCCCCGCCTGGTCCTCTTTCAGTTCATCAACCTCCCTTAAGCTTTTTCATTGCTTTTCCACCGAAAATTCTCTTATTTGACTTTTTGCTTGCTAATGTTACTCTTCCTTCAAATTACACCTTAAAATAATTACTTTCCCAGAGATGACTCCCAATATAAATTAAGAATTTCTGTAATATTTTTATGGAAATATGAACTTACCATAATGCTAATAAATTTAATAATTATGTTTTGAAGGCATTTTTTATTGCTTGCATTCCCATTTAGTTGGTTTCTAATTGCATTGCACTTTAATTGGTTTTTAAACAACAGGGATGATATTTGTTGGTTCATCTCTCTATTTTCAGAATATAGTATAGTGCCTAGTGTATAGTGGATACTCAATGACTTGATGAAAGAATGAATAAGTATGTGATGGTGATTTTAAGGATGTCAATATGACTAGGTTACAGTAACCATTAAGTCAAAAAAAGCATAATCAAATGGTTGCTGTGAAGATATTTTGCAAATACAATTAAAGGCTAGTCTATTGATTGAGAGTAAGGGAGCTTATCCTGGATAATCAATCTTTTAAAACAGCCCTGGGATTTACCCACAAGGGAAAAGAGCCCCTTCTCATGTCTATGATTAAACTCTAACTAATGGAGAAAGAACGAATGAATACTATCTGTGCCACTTTAATAACTTTTGGGGCAAGTCATTTATTTACTCTATGTCAAATATACAAAACAAAAACTTACCGTGCCTAACCCACAGAGTGGTTGATAGAATTACAAATGTAATAAATATAAAACATTTTCTACAATGTTTAGTATCTATTTAAATGAATAGTTTGCATTATTATTATTAAATACTTATATAATAATTAATTAAAATAAATTTAATGTTTTCTTAGCAAATATATACATGGTCTTTAAACAACTATTTCCCAATTGGCTCCAGGTTTCTGATTCAGTGAAAATAATATAACACACCATTTAAATAAAGAAAAGTAGAAGTCACTGACTCAAGAAAAGTAATTACTGAGAAAAAATGAAGAAAAGTATTTCCTCCTTGGTTCATTTGTCTAATACATATATTTCTTGAGTTAACAATCTCTTTTACTTAAATACTGTGCTATTTTTCCTTCCATTGAACCAAAATAATATATATTCATATATACTGAAAACTCAGCAGTGTCCACAGGACTGGAAAAGGTCCGTTTTCATTCCAATCCCAAAGAGAGCCAATGCCAAAGAATGCTCAAACTACCGCACAATTGCACTCATCTCACATGCTAGTAAAGTAATGCTCAAAATTCTCCAAGTCAGGCTTCAGCAATATGTGAACTGTGAACTCCCTGATATTCAAGCAGGTTTTAGAAAACACAGAGGAACCAGAAATCAAATTGTCAACATCCGCTGGATCATGGAAAAAGCAAGAGAGTTCCAGAAAAAAACATCTATTTCTGCTTTATTGACTATGCCAAAGCCTTTGACTGTGTGAATCACAATAAACTATGGAAAATTCTGAAAGAAATGGGAATAACAGACCACCTGACCTGCCTCTTGAGAAATCTGTATGCAGGTCAGGAAGCAACAGTTAGAACTGGACATGGAACAACAGACTGGTTCCAAATAAGAAAAGGAGTATGTCAAGGCTGTATATTGTCACCCTGCTTATTTAACTTATATGCAGAGTACATCATGAGAAACGCTGGACTGGAAGAAACATAAGCTGGAATCAAGATTGCCAGGAGAAATATTAATAACCTCAGATATGCAGATGACACCACCCTTATGGCAGAAAGTGAAGAGGAACTCAAAAGCCTCTTGATGAAAGTGAAAGAGGAGAGTGAAAAAGTTGGGCTAAAGCTCATCATTCGGAAAATGAAGATCATGGCATCCGTTCCCATCACTTCATGGGAAATAGATGGGACACAGTGGAAATAGTGTCAGACTTTATTTTTCTGGGCTCCAAAATCACTGCAGATGGTGATTGCAGCCATGAAATTAAAAGATGCTTACTGCTTGGAAGGAAAGTTATGACCAACGTAGACAGTATATTCAAAAGCAGAGACTTTACTTTGCCGACTAAGGTCCATCTAGTCAAGGCTATGGTTTTTCCTGCAGTCATGTATGGATGTGAGGGTTGGCCTATGAAGAAGACTGAGCACCGAAGAATTGATGCGTTTGAACTGTGGTGTTGGAGAAGACTCTCGAGAGTCCCTTGCACTGCAAGGAGATCCACCCAGTCCATTCTGAAGGCGATCAACCCTGGGATTTCTTTGGAAGGAATGATGCTAAAGCTGAAACTCCAGTACTTTGGCCACCTCATGAGACGTGTTGACTCATTGGAAAAGACTCTGATGCAGGGAGGGATTGGGGGTAGGAGGAGAAGGGGATGACAGAGGATGAGATGGGTGGATGACATCACTGACTCGATGGGCGTGAGTGTGAGTGAACTCCGGGAGATGATGATGAATAGGGAGGCCTGGCGTGCTGCGATTCATGGGGTCGCAAAGAGTTGGACATGACTGAGTGACTGAACTGAACTGAACTGAAATGTATCTTAAATATCATATAACCTTGTATCAGATATTCATTCACATCTTGCTTGATTAATACCTCAAGTTTCACTTGAGAATATTAAATAATTAACTTGGATTCAAAAAAAATTTGTAAACAATAAGCTTAAACATTTTAATTTGCAGTAGAGATAGTGAAACAGGAGGAAAGGGGAAAGAATGACATAGCCCAAGATTTGACATAAACAGATTAGAATGAATAGGTTCAATATGGCAGATGAGTCAACTTCCACTAGACCTTGAGCCTCAGTATATGCTCAGTGTAACACATCAGCAAGCAAAATGACACATGCACAGGTTCCATGACTGTTCCAGGTCGACCAGAAAGGTCAAAATTCAGTGACAGCCCAATCCTGGAAATCCCCACCACTTTCCAAAAATAGCTGGAATACCTTTCACAGTTATTAACCTGTAAAATTACTTACCTCTCTAAAAACTGACAACCTCATACCCTGCGGCCACACTCACAATCTGAGATGGACAATACTGTATCTTTGGAGTGTGTTTCTCTCTAAATAAGTCCACTTCTCACATATCATTTTGTCTCTCACTGAATTCTTTCTGGAAAGAGACATCAAGAACCTGAGCTTCATTAAGTCCTAACCCAGGTATGTAATCTCAATAAATGACTGTGTTCCTGTCTCAAACTAGGCTTAGGTCAGGTTGGAATTCCAGCATGGGCATTCAATTCTCAATCTGACTTACATGGTTTCTGAAGCAGTCGAAGTGGAAATGCTGACATGATTAATTTAAATTTGACAGAGATAAACAATCAGCTATTGTGTTCAAATGCAGAAAAATCTGATATAAAATTTCCCTTAGGATTGATTGGTTTGATCTCCTTATTGTCCAAGGGACTCGCTAGAGTCTTCTCCAGCACCACAGTTCAAAAGCATCAATTGTTCGGTGCTCAACCTTCTTTGTGGTCCAGTTCTCACATCCATACATGACTACTGGAAAAACCATAGCTTTGACTAGATGACCTTTGTCAGCAAAGTAACGTCTCTGCTTTTAAATATGCTGACTAGGTTTGTCACAGCTTTTATTCCAAGGAGCAAATATCTTTTATTCATCTTTAAAATTTATGTATTTATTTAGCATCTTTTAATTTCTTGGTTGCAGTCACTGTCCTCAATGATTTTGGAACCCAAGAAAATAAGGTCTGTCATTGTTTCCATTGCTTCCTTGTCTATTTGCCATGAAGTGATGGGATTGGATGCCATGATCTTAGCTTTTTGAATATTGAGTTTTAAGCCAGCTTTTTCACTCTCCTTATCAAAAGGCTCTTTAGTGCCTTAGTTCCTCTTTCCTTTCTGCCATTAGGGTGGTGTCATCTGCATGTCTGAGGTTATGGATATTTCTCCCAGCAATCTTGATTCCACCTTGATTTTCATCCAGCCAGGCATCTCACATGATGTACTCTTCATATAAGTTAAATAAGCAGGGTGACAGTATACAGCCTTGATGTACTCCTTTTACGGAGTTTGGAACCAGTCCATGTCCGGTTCTAAATGTTGCTTCTTGACCGTGTACAGTTTTCTCAGGACGCAGGTAAGGTCTTCTGATACTCTACTATAGTGGTTTGTCTTTAGTGTGGAGAAAATTAAACTATTTATATTTTCAGTGAGTATTTTAAATTGATCATCAACACTGTCATCACACCTGAAGACTGATAATATTTCCTGTGCCTTCCTTCCTAGCTTTGCATAGCCAAGCTTTAACAAGAATTCTGTTAAGTCAATGTAGACAGAATCCTCTACCTTTTGTTACCTTCAGCAAGAATTCAGTAAGGTCAGTTTAGCAAGAATCCACCCTACCTTTGTTATATCTTCTTAGTACTTCTCCACCCATCAAATCCCTAACCTATTCCTTCAATCCAAATTTTCCCTTGCTCTTTTCTGGACTCAAAATGGAACACAAACTTTCTCCACTACTGTGGTAGTCCTGAATATTCTTCTTTACCATTTTTACAGAACAATTATTTCTTTAGCAAGAGTCAAAAAGTTAATCAAATAGAAGGAGATTTTTGTTGTTGTTGTTTCCTTAAGCTCATTGTTTTTCTGCCTGCATGAAGAGTAATTCAATGATGCAAGAAAAGAAGATTCAGTAAAATTATTAGTTTATTTTAAAAGATGACATAAGTGGGCAACCATGAACAGTTTCTACATTCTCTCTTTCTTCCTCCAATGTCTCTCTCTCTTTATGGTTAAATGGAAATGAATCTCTTTATAAGATTTAACATTTGAAGCAAACAGTTTTAGTATTTTACATTTCACTTGAAATAACAGAGTGTAAAGATAACACCATAATGTTTTACAAAAGCAAATCCATCCCACGCAGAACATTACTGAAAAAAAATTTAATGTAAATTGACAGCAAAACATTCGCATTGGAAATTTGAGTTACATTATTTCTCATCTTCCTTATGTTAAAGATTTCCACATGTAATGATGATTGAAAAATAATGAAATCTCTTTTACCCGGAAAAGTGAAAAGAGAAATAAGTTGGGTAGTTTGGAAAAATAGGCTTAGTAACTAACATTTCATTCAGTCTACCTATGAACAGGAGGAAAATTTTTAAATTTCCCCATAAATCCTGTATACAAATTCTTATATTTCATGTTACTTTGAATCTTAAAATTTAATATATGAAATGAAGGGCCAGCTATCACAGAAGTCACAATGCTGTAACATTTTTCAGCCAGAAATAATGATATATGACAAGTTTTCCTATAGTCAACTTTTTATGAAATAACCATATCACAGACAGATGATTCTTAAAAGGAAATTTTTAGATTTGTTAAATGTTTAGAATGTCATTCTGCCTTTGAGTACATTAAATAGGCACTCTGAAGCCAATTGTTTGTAACCCAAAGCATCTTTAGACTTTGCTGTTGTTGTTGTTGTTGTTCAGTCACTAAATTGTGTCCAGTTGTTAGTGACAATGTGGACTACAGTATGCTATGATTCTTGTCCTTCACTGTCTCCCAAAGTTTGCTCAAATTCATGTCCACTGAGTTGGTGATGGTATCTAATCACCTCATACTCTGCTGCACCCTTTTTTTCCCTTCAACCTTTCCCAACATCAGGGTCTTTTTTAATGAGTCAGCTTTTCACATCAGATGGCCAAGTATTAGAGCTTCAGCTTCAGCATCAGTCCTTCCAGTGAATATTCAAGTTTGATATCTTTTAAGGTTGACTGGTTTAATCTTGCAGTCTAAGGGACTCTCAAGAGTCTTCTTTAGCACCATAATTTGAAAGCATCAATTCTTTAGAATTTAAGTTCTTCTGAAAATAAATAGGCACCCTACAGGTATTGGGTGAGGGGAGAAACTATAGTAAAAAAAATTGCCTTTTATTTTTATGAACTTCTGTTTAACTTTTTAAAAACTTAATATACTATTTTTTACAATGCTTTAAGGTTTATAAAATCAAATAGTTAAGTACCTGTGTATCAACTCTCTCCCAATTCCACACGTGGTTTCCCCTATTGCATTAGTGCAGTACATTTTCTATATATATCAATGAGCCAATATTAATATACTATTATTAAATTAAGCCCATGATTTACATTAGGATTTACTCTTTGTGCTGTACCAGACAGGTTATTTTGATTATTAAATAAAATATTTCACCATTTAAACCAAATAAATAAATAAATAAAGTAACATCACTTAATTGCCATAAGTCCAAAGATTTAGGGCTCAATATTAAATATACATATATACATATTAGCAATCAGAATGACATAAAGGTTAGATTTGCTTTCCAGAGGAGCTACATTTTCCACCCCAAAGTATGTCTCCTTGGCATGTGGTTTATTTATAGATAAAGACTATCAAGACCTAAAAGACTCAAGGAGAAACTTCTTTCTAACTGCCTGAAAGAATTTAGAAAGAGGACCTGTTCTAGGCAAAGAGCTATCACCATAGATAACTAGAGTATGACCTAGGTCTATAAATGGGAAGAAGCTTAGAAAATTCTGGTTATTAAAATTTCTTTCTATGGTGACCCATGGATGAAAGAGCAGATAATCAAGGAGGGTCTTGGAATGCAGAAACGGAAAACCTAGACCCTTATCGTCCTTCCCTCCCCCAGGTTGAACATTTGCTTTTCTACCTTCATGTGAATTGCCTTATCCCCTTTGATATTCCATTTAACAATTTTGTCTTTAGTTGAACATAGTGTTTAAAGTGATGCAACCATTTCAGTGAGTTACTCAGTTTTCCTGGCTCTGTCCCATGAATGAATGTTATTCAACTTTTGTTTGATTTCCTCCTGTTACTCTGTCATCAACTAAATGGTGAATCCATAATTGACGCATTTGGTCTGTACTGGACAACATGCTAAATCAGTTCATGTATGGAGCTATTATACAAAAGTAGTTCTCAGTGCAATGCAAATATAATGGTTATATAACTGTGTGACTCATTTTCTTTGCTTCAACAAGCAACAAACAGGTTAACAAAGACGGACTATTAGGAATAAATCCATGTTAAAGACAATGGAAAATTTAGAACTGTTATTTCTCTGCAAAAAAATAAAACCCAACAATTGAAAGTCTGTTTCAATATTATAATCCAATAACTTTCATAGCCACTATGATATTTTTAACTAATTCAGAGTGTGAGTCTGTGTGCTGTATGCATATGTATTCATATCAAGTATATGTGAATATTGCATGTGTGTATTGTGCCTGCACATAGGGCTTCCCTGGTGGCTCAGATAGTTAAGAATCTGCCTGCAATGCAGAAGATCTGGGTTCAATCCCTAGGTTGGAAAGATCCCCTGAAGAAGGAAATAGCAATCCACTCCAGTATTCTTGCCTGGGAAATCCCATGGACAGCGGGGCCTGGTGGGCTACAGTCCAAGGGGTCATGAGTCAGACACAACTTAGTAACTAATCCACCATCACCACCACACATGAGTGCATTTTGAGTATGTGTATAGTGTGTAAAAGAGAGAGAGAGAGAGAGCAGATTTTAAGAAACCATTTTGTGGTCACTCCAGAGTTATGCCAATTTAAATTGGAATAAGTCTAATTATAACAATACCAGCTAATCTTCAGAAAGTAGATCAAGAGAAAAATCAATGGTGTACTTGGATGTTTAAGAACAGTTTAGATCAATAGTTGCAATACATTAATACATGACTGCTTCAAGGGGACCTATAATATTCCCCTATAGTCAGATATGAAACTAGATAGCAGGTCTGTTATTTGCTTTTAAGCAACTATGAAAGAACTGAAACATCTCACACTAAGAATCCAAATTACACTCTATCACTTGAACCATTGAAGTCTTTTCTGTATATAATAAAAACTAAGCACACATCTATCTGCAGAGTCTTAGTAACTAGCAATCAGTTTCAGTTTCTAATTTGAAGTAATAGTAACCACACATTTCTTCATCCATCATACAAAAATAAAAAGGTATACAAACAACACAGCTGATATCAATTAACTCTGATTAAAAATACTATAGTTGATTTGGCATCTGAGCTTTCATTCCCTACCCTTCCACACAGCGCTGTGTTACTCAGTCAATTTTATCAACTGAAAATTAATTGATAATATTGAAATCCATAAAAAGGTTTAGGCACACAGCAATCTAATAAAACAAAGAATCGAATATTAAAACTTCAACTCCTTTTTTCCCTTATTTCAGTTATTGTTGCAGTGTAGCCAAAAGGAAATCATTAAAAATATTAAAGATATTTTGAGACATTTTTTGATATACAGTTTATTTAAATTAACTAGATCCAAAGCAACTACATCATATCTATGAAAAAACACTGTAAAAGAATAGTGATTATTTAATAGCAAGATAATTAGAAGCAAATGAGAAATTATTTCAAAATGTTTAAACAGTACAGTTTCACATTATGTCCCATTTTAACATGAGCAGAACAGTTTGTTTGCCAAAAGCTCTTGTTTTGAAAGAGTACTGTAAAAATTTACACACCTGCTTTCAACTCATTGCAGCATTAACTACCTGAATTGCAAACGGTAATAGGCAACTGTATATAATAGGAATGATTTGAGCCAAAAACTAGATGCATATTTTTCCAGACATTATTTAATAAAAATGCCTTTATGAGATATCTTAAGTCTAATTTTCTTTGCAAAGGTACAGCCAATGTGTAAAATAAAATTTTAGAAGATTCATTTGAAATAAACATTTTCTATATAAAAGTTATTTTCTTAAATAAAATATAGAAATTATCCATAATGCAATCTGTATCTAAATTTTATTGTATAAATGTATATATTTAAAATTGTATTCTCTATACTTTCATAAAGAGAATATTCAACAATTACAAATGTGATCTTGACGTCCTTGCATAAAATTCTTCAGATTGCTCCCTATTGTTCTGGTGATCAAGCCCAGAATCTCTTGTATGATCTTACATTTTCTACCACAAAAATATCTTCACTTACTACTACATCCTTACTCTCTTCCTTAACCCTTATTCTGAGTTATTTGCACATGTAGTCTTTGTTTTAGTCATACATTATTGTTTGAATTCCCTTTATGCCCCTGGCTTTCTTTTGCTTCTAGGCACTGAGTGTAATATTTTTTCTGAATATGATATTTTCTCAGCCTAGAACATTCACCACTGTCTCATCTTCTGTGACTTAATCCTCCTTGTAAGAGTCGCTACCCTGGAAGGCTCTCCTAGTCTCACCAAGTCTGCATTGACCCCCAGTATATATGCTGCAGAACAGGATTTACTGCCTCTATCAAAAGGCATGTAAGAATTAAAGATTTTAAAATTTAAAAAAAATAAAAAATTATAAAAAAAAAAAGGAATGAGTTTGTATCAGTTGAACTGAGTGAGGTAGATGAACCTAGAACCTGTTATAGAGAGAGAAGTAAGTCAGAAAGAAAGAAAAATATTGAATATATATATATGTATATATATATGGAATCTAGAAAAATATTATTGATGAACTTATTTGCAGGGCAGGAATAGAGACACAGTTGTTGAGAAAGAACTTAAGGACAGAGCTGGAGAAAGATAGGGTGGAATGACTTGAGAGAGTATCATTGGAACATATACATTGCCATGTGTAAAACAGATAGCTAGTGGGAAGTTGCTATATAACACATGGAGTTTAACCTAATGCTCTGGGCTGGGATGGGGAGTAGGGTAAGAGGGAGGTTAAATAGGGAGGGGATATTGTATACTTATAGCTGATTCATGTTTTTGTATAGTAAAAACCAACACAACATTTTAAAGCAATTATCTTCCAATTAAAATATATATATATATATATTTTTTAAAGCACTTAAAAAATAACTCTTAGGGAATTAAAAAAAAAAGAAAGAAAGAAGAAAGAAAAAAGCTGCCTGTTTATTTCTCCTGGTTGACTAAGTTCAATGAGATAAGCCGTCATGTCTGTCTTATCTGATATTTTATCCCTAGCCCTAGTATACAATAAAAGTCAACAACATATATAACAAAAAAGTGAGTGAATGACAAAATCTTCAAAATGTGATGATTTGGATAAGTTGAAAAAGAAAGAATGACTGGATTTTTAGGACTCAGAGTATGAGGGCTAAAATTAAGTAAGGAAATGTGTCTTTATTTTCACTGTCTCCTGAGAAACTTCAACTCTGTGTTGTGAGGTTAAATGGAGATATTGATAACACTCCTATCTCATAGGGTTTCCGTGACTTTAAATTAGTTAACATACAAAGGCACTCAGAAATATGTCTGATACTTCCTACGTGCTTTATTAGTGACTTGTAAAAGAAAAATTGCACCAGACAAGTTGTAAAAGTAAAGAAGACTTCGTTCATAATTATTGCAGTAGAGAAAGTGACAATTGCAATGACAGAAACTCTACTGAAAAAAAAAAAAAAAAGCAGGAGTGTTTTTAAGCACCAGAAAATACTAAGGATCACAGGTGATTAGGCCATGTTTGCTGATTTATGCCTATTGAGTTAGGTTCTTGCCTTCCTATCAAGAATGGAAGACAGAGTCACCTTTTTTTTTTTTTTTTTTTTTTTAAATTTTGGTGATTATATTTTCAAAGGTTTGGTCCTAGATCCTTGAGAAAGGCATTCCTGGGTTGTAGAAGATTACATCTCAAAGAGGCAGAAAAGGTATTTAGAAATTCAAGTTTTCTAACAAATAAAAAGGGAGGTCAGAAAGAAACCTGACTAAAGTTTAGTCAAGCTCAGGGCAATTCCTTAAGATTACCTTGTCCAGTAGGCGGCAAATTAAAAAGTAGAGACATTACTTGGCCGACAAAGGTCTGTCTAGCCAAAACTACGGTTTTCCCAGTAGTCATGTGTGGATGTGAGAGTTGGAACATAAAGAAAGCAGAGCACCAAAGAATTGATGCTTTTCAACTGTGATGTTCTCTCAAGAGAAGACTCTTGAGAGCCCCTTGGACTGCAAGGAGATCAAACAAATCAATCCTAAAGGAAATCAGTCCTGAATATTCATTGGAAGGATTCACTGAAGCTAAAGTTCCAGTACTTTCACCACTTGATGGAAAGAACTGACTTATTGGAAAAGACCCTGATGCTGGGAAAGGTTGAAGGCAAGAGGAGAAGGGGACGACAGAGGATGAGATGGTTGGATGGCATCACCGTCTCGATGGACATGAGTTTGAGCAAGCTCCGGGAGTTGGTGATGGACAGGGAGGCCTGGCATGTTGCAGTCCGTGGGGGTTGCAAAGAGTTGGACATGACTGAGCAACTGAACTGTTCCAGTATCAAATATTTTAATATTTATTAAATAATAGGAGTGAGAGTAAACTGAGCTTGATAATTTTTAAATGTTACTGAATATCCTTTTTTTTAGGTTTCCAGGATCTGTTACACAAATCAAATGAGGTCAACATTTTTTTAATTAAAATGCCATTTTATGCTAATAAAGTTTTTATTAGCTCCACAAAATATGTCATCAAGTCAGAATGCAAACTAATGAGAACATAATGAGATTTCCCTTTAGGCAGGGGTGCAAGAGAAAGATATCGGTGTATTAATTAATAGATGATATGTCATATCAAGTGCACACCACTTAACTCCAGGCTAGATATCTTAGATTTTTAACCTACAAACCATGACATTTTAACCATTATAATATGTATTATATCTCCTAGAGAGGAGTGTTTCATATTCTAAAAGTTATTTGAATATCTGAATAGATCTAAGCTACTAATCACCTTCAACTCATCAAATAGTAATTATTATGATATCAAACCATTCAATGTTTGCAATTTTGCTAAAAATGTTATATGTTTTATGTCATAACACAGACAACTACTATTTAATCAGAGAGTAATAGGCTAAAATATGACACTTACGGACTGAACTTTCTAGCATAATTTCAATCTTCAGAAGCAGTTTTCGTGTGGTATTGTTACTTATGAGAAGCAAACATGACTGAACTAATACACTATCTTCAGCTACAACTGCAGTGAGTCCCTGCTAATTATCTTAATGGCTCCTCAGTAGGTCACTAATTACAGAAGTGGAAGAACAGAGGAAATTCAAGGCATGACTGAACAATAACAGATTCTACTCTGGATTGCCACCAAAATCTTGGCTCTCTCTGCCCACCAAAGCTGAATTTAAAAAACAGGGATGTAGAGTTTGGAGGAAACGGAAAGGTGACTTTGATCTCTAGCCAGTGGAGAGGGAACCACAGTAGGATCACGCCTCAAGAATAGCGACCCAAAAGACTGTTCTATACATCTGTGTCTCTTTTGCTATCTTGCGTATAGGGTTACTGTTACCATCTTTCTAAATTCCATATATATGCGCTAGTATACTGTATTGGTGTTTTTCTTTCTCGCTTACTTCACTCTGTATAATGGGCTGTGGGTGAGGGAGAGGGTGGGATGATTTGGGAGAATGGCATTGAAACATGTATAATATCATATATGAAATGAATCACCAGTCCAGGTTCGACACATGATACTGGAGGCTTGGGGCTGGTGCACTGAGACGATCCAGAGGGATGATACAGGGACAGAGGATGGAAGGGGGTTCAGGATGGGGAACACGTGTATACCTGCGGTGGATTCATGTTGATGTATGGCAAAACCAATACAATATTGTAAAGTAATTAACCTCCAATTAAAATAGATAAATTTATATTAAAAAAAAAAAAGAATAGCGACCCACTTCCATGAGGAGTCCAGGGGCTTATGTAAGACGAGGGCTCACAGGGACCGGTGATGAGAAAAAAGTGTAAGGATCTTACATTCTTCCTCCTCTTGTATTGTTTTAAAGCTAGTCCTCAGGTAACCCAGTAGTTGAGTCTGGCAGTCCAGTAGCCCTGTGGCCTTCTTTCTGTAATGCAAAAAGAGAAGAACTTAGAGGGGTGGTCTGCGAAAAGATTTCTGTAAAAATGAGCACCAGAGTGGTGATTTCGTCACTCAGTCGTGTCAGACTCTTGTGACCCCATGAAATCTAGACTGCCAGGCTCCTCTGTCCATGGGATTCTCCAGGCAAAAATACTGGAGTGAGTTGCCATTCCCTTCTCCAGAGGATCTTCCTGACCCAGGGATTGAGCCTGGGTCTCCTGCTTTACAGGCAGATTCTTTACTGACTGAGCTATGAGGGAAGCCCTAACAGGAGCACCAGAAACAGGATATAATTTGCATAGAGTAAAAGGATGTTTGTGTGTCCTAAGTCTCTTCAGTAATGTCCGACTCTTTGCTACCCTATGGACTATAGCCTGCCAGGCTCTTCTGTCCATGGGATTCTCCAGACAAGAATACTGGGGTGGGATTCCTTGTCCTCCTCCAGGGGATCTTCCTGACACAGATATTGAACCTGTGTCTCCAGCACCTCCAGATAATAAGTGAAAAAAAAAATGTAGTTCGTGCAGAGTTAGGGAGCAGAAAAGCAAACTTGGCTACAGATTAGGAACAGTTAAAGGAAAAACTAGGAGTCATCAGGTCCCCTCACTGTTATCATCTTTGTACTCAGGAAAGAAAAGAAAAAACTCATTCCTCTTTTTTCCTTGTCACTGCAACAGCTTCACATAAGATGAACTCTGTTGTTTTAACATCAGACACTGGTGACACAGAACTTGGATATCACACACGTTATATATTTTATCTCTTCATTTCTCAATCTCCCACATATAGACTAAAACACTACTCCTTTATGGCCAACATAGACATGACTTTGTAAACTCCCAAGATTACAGTACAGTCTAATATCTTCCTTCCTCTAACCCCTCCTTCTTGTCAATTTCATTACACCTGGAAACCACTAAGATTAAGCTTTCAATTTTTCCATTGAACTGAAACCTGGAAGGTACATTGACTCTTCTGTCTGTTGGTTTCTGCTATTTTTAATCTGAGCTCACAATCAGAACCAATGCCATGTATTTTCTATAATGTATATTACCTCACCTACTTCTCTTGCCCTATAAAGTAAGGGGAAAAAAATCCCCAAGTTCATCTGCCCCTTTATTTTGGAAGGTCAGTCATTAGAACTGAGATTAAACAGAAAAATTATATTCAAGGGTACTTCCTTTTTGAAATATTTTTAAGCATGAAGGACCACCCTAATACATTCATAGAGAAGAAAGAATAAGTGAAAGTAAGACATGCTTTAATTTAAATCCACTTTGTGGACACTTTATGACTCTCCTTGGCAATGATGTTACTTTTCCAGGGCAGGCTTATGCATATGTCAACTATTAGTATAACACAGTTAGGAAAATGCAGTTTAGATTGTATTATATTGACCTATCTAAACATTTAAATAAAATTTGCCATTCTTGATTAATTTTCATGTTTTTGAATTAATATTACCTAAAAAAACCTTCATGGTGGCTCCCTAAGTGGTTCAGTGGTAAAGAATTCACCTGAAATGTAGGAGAAACTGGAAATGTAGGTTCAATCCCTGGATTGGCAATCCACTCCAGTATCCTTGCTGGGAAAATTCCACAGACACAGGAGTTTAGTGGGCTACAGTCCATAGGGTCACAAAGAGTCAGATGAGACTGAGCGACTGAACATATACACACACCAAAAATGAAGTAGTATTTATTCAATGGTAAAATGTATAAAATATCAACTCCATAGGAAACTAAGACTGCTAGTTGTCAAAAAATATATTTACTAGATCCAGTCCTAAGATGGTAGAGGAATAAGATGGGGAGACCACTTTCTCCCCCACAAATTCATCAAAAGAACATTTCAACGCTGAGTAAATTCTACAAAACAATTTCTGAATGCTGGCAGAGGACATCAGGCACCCAGAAAAGCAGGTCGTTGTCTTCAAAAACAGGTAGGAAAAATATAAAAGATGAAAAAAGAGACAAAGGAGGTAGGGAGGGAGCTCTGACCGAGGAAGGGAGTCTTAAAAAGGGAGAAGTTTCCAAACAGGAGGAAACACTCTCACTGCCGAGTCTGTGGCGAGCCTTGGAAGCACAGAGGGCAACATAACAGGGAGGAAAAATAAATAAATAATTAAAAGCAACAGATTACGAGCCCAACTGTAACTCCCTCAGTGGAGAAGCAGCGCAGATGCCTGCATCCACCACTAGCAAGTGGGGGCTGAGCAGGGAGGCATGGGCTACAGTGCTTTTTAAGAATCAAGCCGGAATACCCCAAATGTAACCAGAGTGAACTAACTTGGGCTAGCATACCAGACTGTGGGAGAGCTACCACGTGAAAAGCTCTAACATAAGACACCGCCAGGACCACACACAGAAAAAAGGATGGAACAGAAATAGCCTGCTGCAGACCACCCCTGCTGGTGACAGGCAGCCAGAGCTGTGAGGGCTGGAAGGGGGCAATCACAGCCTCAGAGAGACTTTACCTACCAAACTGCAAGCAGGCTTCTTTGCTAAGACTCCTTGGGGTCCTGGGAAGTCACCATCTGCCTGACAAGGGGCGCCAGCGGAACACCTAGAAAACTGAGCAGCAGGTAAAGGCAATAAGTCGCAGCAACCGTGCTCGCCAAACAGCTGAGCTACCTGGTCCTGGGAAGGGCACAAAACTCAGGCCCAACTGAATCTGCACCTCTGAGGGCTACCTGAGAGCCGAGCCTGAGCTGCTTAGACCAGGGAGCTGCATGCAGCCTAGGGCCGGCCTCAGACAGTTCCCGGCAGAGCAACGTAGAGCCTGAGCGGTGTGTGCCATGTGCAGGGGCATGCCCAGCATGGCTGAGACACTGCGAGCACATGCCAGTGTTATTTGTTTGCAGCATTCCTCCCTCCCCACAGCGTGACTGAACAAGTGAGCCTAAAAAAAAAAAAAAGAAAAAAAAAAAAAAGTGTCCTCCACCGCCCTCCTTGTGTCAGGGCAGAAATCAGACACTGAAGAGACCAGCAAATAGAAGAAGCTAAACAGAGGGAACCACCTTGGAAGTGACCCTACACTGCCCACAATACTAGAGAAAGTCTCAGATATATCTTCACTATTTGTACGACCATTCTCTCTCTCTCTTTTTTTTTCCTTGTTGATGTTGTTGTTTGATTGTTTCTTCTTTTCTTTTTCATCTCCTTTTTTCCAACCTTTTGAAATTTTTAAGTCCTCTATTTCTTCTTTAATTTTAATTTTTATAACCTACTATCACTTTTCAAAAAAAAAAGACCCTTTTTTTAAAGCAAATGCCACATATATATTTTTTTTGTGGTGGTGGTTGTTGTTTTTTAATAATTCTTGTGACTTTTTTTTCTTCTTCTTCTTCTTTTCTTTAATATTGTATTTTTGAAAATCCAACCTGTACTCTAGATTTTTAATCTTTGCTTTTTGGTATTTGTTGTCAATTTTGTACATTTAAAAACCCAATTTCAGTACCCAATTTTACCTGAGAGCGAGATTACTGGCTTGACCACTCTCTCCTCCTTTGGACTCTCCTTTTTCTCCACCAGGTTGTCTCTGTCTTCTCCCTCCCCCTTCTCTTCTCTACTCAACTCTGTGAATCTCTGTGTATTCCGGACGATGGAGAACACTCAGGGAACTGGTTACTGGCTGGATCTGTCTCTCTCCTTTTCATTTCCCTCTTTCATCCTCCTGGCCACCTCTGTCTATTTCCTCCCTCTCCTCTTGCCTGTATACCTCCTTGAACATCTCTGAGCGGTCCAGACTGAGGAGTGCACGTAAGGAAGTGACTCCTGGTTAGCTTGCTCTCTCCTCTTTTGATCCCACCTCATCTCATTCCAGTCACTTCTAACTACCCCCTCCCTCTTCTCTTCTCCATGTAACTCAGTGAACCTCTGGGTGTCCCTCACTGTGGAGAAACTTTTCATCTATAACCTAGATGTTTTATAATCAGTGCTGTATAGATGGAAAAGTCGTGAGGCTACTGTAAAAATAAAACTGAAAACCAGAAGCAGGAGGCTTAAGTCCAAATCCAGAGAACATCAGAGAACTCCTGAATCCATGGAACATTAATCAATAGGAGCTCATCAAACGCCTTCATATCTACACTGAAACCAAGCACCACCCAAGGGCCAACAAGTTCCAAAGTAAGACATACCACGCAAATTCTCCAGCAACACAGGAACACAACCCTGAGCTTCAATATACAGGCAGCCCAAGTTACTCCAAAACCATAGACGTCTCATAACTCATTACTGGACACTTCACTGCACTCAAGAGAGAAGAAATCCAGCTCCACCCATCAGAACTCCAACACAAGCCTTCCTAACCAAGAAACCTTGACAAGCCACTGATACAACCCCACCCACAGTGAGGACACTCCATAATAAGAGAACTCCACAAATTACCAGAATACAGAAAGGCCACCCCAAACGCAGCAATATAACCAAGATGAAGAGAAAGAGGAATACCGAGCAAGTAAATAAACAGGAGAAATGCCCACCAAACTAAACAAAGGAGGAAGAGATAGGGAATCTACCTGAGAAAGAATTCTGAATATTGATAATGAAAATGATCCAAAATCTTGAAATCAAAATGGAATCACAGATAAATAGCCTGGAGACAAGGATTGAGAAGATGCAAGAAATGTTTAAGGACCTAGAACAAATAAAAAAGAGTCAATATATAATGAATAATGCAATAAATGAGATCAGAAACACTCTGGAGGCAACAAATAGTAGAATATCGGAGGCAGGAGATAGGATTAGTGAAATAAAAGATAGAATGGTAGAAATAAGTGAATCAGAGAAGAAAAAAGAAAAACGAATTAAAAGAAATGAGGACAGTCTCAGAGACCTCCAGGACAATATGAAATACTCCAACATTCGAATTATAGGAGTCCCAGAAAAAGACAAAAAGAAAGACCTTGAGAAAGTATTTGAGATAATAATTGAAAACTTCCCTAAAATGGGGAAGGAAATAATCACCCAAGTCCAAGAAACCCAGAGAGTTCCAAACAGGATAAACCCAAGGTGAAACACCCTAAGACACATATTAATCAAATTTAAAAAGATCAAACACAAAGAACAAATATTAAAAGCAGCAAGGGATAAACAACAAACACACATAAGGGGATTCCCATAAGGATAACTGCAGATCTTTCAATAGAAACGCTTCAGGCCAGGAGGGAATGACAAGACATACTTAAAGTGATGAAAGAAAATAACTTATAGCCCAGATTACTGTACCCAGCAAGGACCTCACTCACATACGAAGGAGAAATAAAAAGCTTTCCAGAGAAGCAAAAGCTGAGAGAATTCAGCCCCACCAAACCAGCTCTCCAACAAATGCTAAAGGATATTCTCTAGACAGGAAACACAAAAAGGGCGTATAAACCTGAACCCAAAACAATAAAGTAAATGGCAATGGGATCATACTTATCAATAATTACCTTAAACGTAAATGGGTTGAATGCCCCAACAAAAAGGCAAAAACTGGCTGAATGGATACAAAAACAAGATCCCTATATATGCTGCCTACAAGAGACCCACCTCAAAACAAGGGACACATACAGACTGAAACTTAAGGGCTGGAAAAAGATATTCCATGCAAATAGAGACCAAAAGAAAGCAGGAGTAGCAATACTCATATCCAATAAAATAGACTTTAAAATAAAGGTTGTGAAAAGAGACAAAGAAGGCCACTACATAATGATCAAAGGATCAATACAAGAAGAAGATATAACAATTATAAATATGCATGCACCCAACATAGGAGCACTGCTATATGTAAGACAAATGCTAACAAGTATGAAAGGGGAAATCAACAATAACACAATAATAGTGGGAGACTTTAATAACCCACTCACACCTATGGACAGATCAACTAAACAGAAAATTAACAAAGAAATGCAAACTTTAAATGATACAATAGACCAGTTAGACCTGATTGGTATCTATAGGACATTTCACCCCAAAACAATGAATTTCACCTATTTCTCAAGTGCTCACGGAACCTTCTCCAAGATAGATCACATCCTGGGCCATAAATCTAACCTTGATAAATGCAAAAAAACTGAAACCATTCCAAGCATCTTTTCTGACCATGAAGCATTAAGATTAGATCTCAATTACAGGAGAAAAACTATTTAAAATTCCAACATATGGAGCCTGAACAACACTCTGCTGAATAACCAACAAATCACAGAAGAAATCAAAAAAGAAATCAAAATATTCATAGAAATGAATGAAAATGAAAACTCAACAACCCAAATACTATTGGACACTATAAAAGCAGTCCTAAGAGGAAAGTTCATAGCAATACAGGCATACCTCAAGAAAAAAGAAATAAGTCAAATAAATAACCTAACTCTACACCTAAAGCAACTAAGGAAGAAATGGAGAACCCTAGAGTTAGTAGAAGGAAAGAAATCTTAAAAATTAGGGCAGAAATAGAGGCAAAAGAAACAAAAGAGACCATAGCAAAAATCAACAAAGCCAAAAGCTGGTTCTTTGAAAGGATAAATGAAATAGACAAACCATTAGCCAGACTCACCAAGAAACATAGGGAAAAAAATCAAATCAATAAAATTAGAAATGAAAATGGAGAGATCACAACAGACAACACAGAAATACAAAGGATCATAAGAAACTACTATCAGCAATTATATGACAATAAAAAGGACAACGTGGAAGAAATGGACAAATTCTTAGAAAAGTACAACATTCCAAAACTGAACCAGGAAGAAATAGAAAATCTTAACAGAGCCATCATAAGCACGGACATTGAAACTGTAATCAGAAATTTTCCAGCAAACAAAAGCCCAGGTCCAGACAGCTTCACAGCTGAATTCTACAAAAAATTTAGAGAAGAGCTAACACCTATCCTACTCTAATTCTTCCAGAAAATTGCGGAGGAAGGTGTACTTCCAAACTCATTCTATGAGGGCACCATCACCCTAATACCAAAACCTGACAAAGATGCCACAAAAAGAGAAAACTACAGGCCAATATGATGAACATGGATGCAGAAATCCTTAAGAAAATTCTAGCAATCAGAATCCAACAACACATTAAAAATGTCATACACCATGACCAACTGGCCTTTATCCCAAGGATGCAAGGATTCTTCAGTATTCACAAATCAATCAATGTAATACCCCACATTAACAAATTGAAAAATAAAAGCCATATGATTATCTCAATAGATGAAGAGAAGGCTGTGACAAAATTCAACATCCATTTATGATTAAAACTCTCCAGAAAGCAGGAATAGAAGGAACATACCTCCACATAATAAAAGCTATATATGACAAACCCACAGCAAACATTATCCTCAATGGTAAAAAATTGAAAGCATTTCCCCTAAAGTCAGGAACAAGACAAGTGGCCCATTTTCACCACTACTATTCAACATAGTTCTGGAATTTTTGTCCATAGCAATCAGAGCAGAAAAAGAAATAAAAGGAATCCAAATTGGAAAAGAAGAAGTAAAACTCTCACTGATTGCAGATGACACAATCCTCTACATGGAAAACCCTAAAGACTCCACCAGAAAATTACTAGAGCTCATCAATGAATATAGTAAAGTTGCAGGATATAAAATCAACACACAGAAATCCCTTGCATTCCTATAAACTAATAATGAGAAAGTAGAAAAAGAAATTAAAGAAACAATTTCATTCACCATTGCAACGAAAAGAATAAAATACCTAGGAATATACCTACCTAAAGAAACTAAAGACCTATACATAGAAAATTATAAAACACTGATGAAAGAAATCAAGGAGGAAACTAATAGATGGACAAATATACCATGTTCATGGATTGGAAGAATCAATACAGTGAAAATGAGTATACTCAGTTCAGTTCAGTTCAGTTCAGTTCAGTCGCTAAGTCGTGTCCGACTCTTTGCGACCCCATGAATCGCAGCACGCCAGGCCTCCCTGTTCATCACCATCTCCAGGAATTCACTTAGACTCATGTCCATCGAGTCAGTGATGCCATCCAGCCATCTCATCCTCTGTCGTTCCCTTCTCCTCCTGCCCCCTATCCCTCCCAGCATCAGACTCTTTTCCAATGAGTCAACTCTTCCCATGAGGTGACCAAAGTACTGGAGCTTCAGCTTTAACATCATTCCTTCCAAAGAAATGCCAGGGCTGATCTCCTTCAGAATGGACTGGTTGGATCTCCTTGCAGTCCAAGGGACTCTCAAGAGTCTTCTCCAACACCACAGTTCAAAACCATCAATTCTTCGGCGCTCTGCCTTCTTCACAGTCCAACTCTCACATCCATACATGACCACAGGAAAAACCATAGCCTTGACTAGAAGGACCTTAGTCGGCAAAGTAATGTCTCTGCTTTTGAATATGCTATCTAGGTTGGTCATAACTTTTCTTCCAAGGAGTAAGCATCTTTAAATTTCATGGCTGCAGTCACCAAAGCAATCTACACATTCAATGCAATACCTATCAAGCTACCAGCGGTATTTTTCACAGAGCTAGAACAAATAATTTCACAATTTGTATGGAAATACAAAAAACCTCGAATAGCCAAAGCAATCTTGAGAAAGAAGAATGGAACTGGAGGAATCAACTTGCCTGACTTCAGGCTCTACTACAAAGCCATAGTCATCAAGACAGTATGGTACTGGCACAAAGACAGAAATATAGATCAATGCAACAAAATAGAAAGCCCAGAGATAAATCCACACACCTATGGACACTTTATCTTTGACAAAGGAGGCAAGAATATATAGTGGATTAAAGACAATCTCTTTAACAAGTGGTGCTGATAAAACTGGTCAACCACCTGTAAAAGAATAAAACTAGATCACTTTCTAACACCATACACAAAAAAGAAAACCTCAAAATGGATTAAAGATCTAAACGTAAGACCAGAAACTATAGAACTCCTAGAGGAGAACATAGGCAAAACACTCTGCAACATAAATCACTGCAGGATCCTCTATGATCCACCTCCCAGAATACTGGAAATAAAAGCAAAAATAAACAAATGGGATCTAATTAAAATAAAAAGCTCCTGCACAACAAAGGAAACTATAAGCAAGGTGGAAATACAGCCTTCTGAATGGGAGAAAATAATAGCAAATGAAGCAACTGACGAACAACTAATCTTAAAAATATACAAGCAACTCCTGCAGCTTAATTCCAGAAAAATAAATGACCCAATCAAAAAATGGGCCAAAGAACGACACAGGCATTTCTCCAAAGAAGACATACGGATGGCTAACAAACACATGAAAAGATGCTTAACGTTACTCATTATCAGAGAAATGCAAATCAAAATGACAATGAGATACCATTTCACATCAGTCAGAATGGCAGCGATCCAAAAGTGTACAAGCAATAAATGCTGGAGAGGTTGTGGAGAAAAGGGAACCCTCTGACACTGTTGGTGGGAATGCAAACTAGTACAGCCACTATGGAGAACAGGGTGGAGATTCCTTAAAAAATTGCAAATAGAACTGCCTTATAACCCAGCAATCCCCCTGCTGGGCATACACACCGAGGAAATCAGAATTGAAAGACACATGTATCCCAATGTTCATCGCAGCACTGTTTATAATAGCCAGGACATGGAAGCAACCTAGATGTCCATCAGCAGATGAATGGATAAGAAAGCTGTGGTACATATATACAATGGACTATTACTCAGCCATTAAAAGGAATACGTTTGAATCAGTTCTAATGAGATGGATGAAACTGGAGCCAATTATACAAAGTGAAGTAAGCCAGAAAGAAAAACACCAATACAGTATACTAATGTATATATATGGAATTTAGAAGGATGGTAATGATAACCCTCTATGCGAGACAGCAAACAGACATAGATGTATAGAACGGACTTTTGGACTCTGTGGGAGAGGGAGAGGGTGGGATGATTTGGGAGAATGGCATTGAAACATGTACACTATCAGGTAAGAAATGAATCACCAGTCTATGTTTGATACAGGATACAGGATGCTTGAGGCTGGTGTATAGGGATCATCCAGAGAGATGATATGAGGTGGGAGACGGGAGGGGGGTTCAGGATTGGGAACTCATGTACACCCGTGGCTGATTCATGGCAATGTATGGCAAAACCAATACAGTATTATAAAGGTAAATAAAGTAAAATAAAAATTATATATATATATATATTTACTAAGGATTGAGTGATATAATGAAAAGTGAAATAGGAGTGGTTCCTACTTTCATGGAGCCCATAGGTTTGTGAAAAAGACAACACTATCAGGTAATTATAAATACATGGAGGGCTGTCATAGTAAAGTGTGTGTGTGTGTGTGTGTGTGTGTGTGCACCCAACACACTTTGCTAGAGTTGTCACAATTGATAGAGTTGTCATTTGCCTCCGACTCTTCTACCCCATAGACTATAGCCAGCCAGGCTTCCCTGTCCATGGAATTTTCCAGGCAAGAATACTGGAGTAGGTTGCCATGTCCTCCTCCAGGGTATCTCCCAAAATTCAGGGATCACACCCACTTCTGTTGCATCTCCTGCATTGGCAGGTGGATTTCTTTAACACTGCACCATCTGGTAAGCCCCATGGTAAAGTATATTGGAAGTCAAACACTTCCAGAAAGAAGTGAGTTAAGCAAAGACATAAAAGATAGAAATCATAAATTAAAGAATCATCAGCATTGAAATGTTCGTCTAAGCTATGAGAATGAATGAGATCACCAAAAGAAGGAGTATACTTAGAAAGAGAACAAAAGACAAAGAAAGAAAACAAACAAACAAAAAAGTACATGTATATAATAAAAACTTGAGGTGTTATTAACAGGGCTATTCTTTGCTACCAGGCTCCTCTGTCCATGGGATTCTCTAGGCAAGAATGCTGGAGTGTGTTGCTATGCCCTCCTCCAGGGGATCTTCCTGACATCAAGATCAAATCTGAGCCTCTCACATCTCCTGCATTGGCAAGGGAATTCTTTACTACTCATGGCATCCGATCGCATCACTTCATATGAATTAGAAGGGAAAACAGTGGAAACAATGTCAGACTTTATTTCTGGGGGCTCCAAAATCACTGCAGATGGTGACTGCGCCATGAAATTAAAAGACGCTTACTCCTTGGAAGAAAAGTTATGACCAACCTAGATAGCATATTCGAAAGCAGAGACATTACTTTGCCGACTAAGGTCCATCTAGTCAAGGATATGGTTTTTCCTGTGGTCATGTATGGATGTGAGAGTCGGAATGTGAAGAAGGCTGAGCACCGAAGAATTGATGCTTTTGAATTGTGGTGTTGAAGAAGACTCTTGAGAGTCCCTTGGACTGAAAGAAGATCCAACCAGTCCATTCTGAAGGAGATCAGCCCTGGGATTTCTTTGGAAGGAATGATGCTAAAGCTGAAACTCCAGTACTTTGGACACCTCATGCAAAGAATTGACTCCTTGGAAAAGACTCTGATGCTGGGAGGGATTGGGGGCAGGAGGAGAAGGGGACGACTGAGGATGAGAAGGATGGATGGCATCACTGACTCAATGGACATGAATCTGAGTGAACTCTGGGAGTTGGTGATGGACAGGGAGGCCCGGCGTGCTGTGATTCATGGGGTCGCAATGAGTCGGACACAACTGAGTGACTGAACTGAACTGAACATGCCATCTAGGAAGCCCTAGATATACAGAACCATAAAAATTAGTTCCAGATTTCTGTGATCCTTCCTACTAATACAATGTAGATACATCTGCTTTCTCATTCCCTAATCACTTTATCTCTAATTTCTCTTTTGTCTTTGACTCCAACAAAAGATTTTTTCTCAATAATTCATATCAGGCTTGTCTACCTCAAATGTACTGAGTAATACTCATTGTAATAACCATAACCTAAAAGATTCCATGTGACCTTGTACCGATTTCTTGTTGATCCCATTTCTTCCTCATTCTCAGTCTCTATCAGCTACTCCTTGCTGTTTCTTGACAACACCAGACACACTCTCTTGTTAGAGTCTTGTACTAATCAGTCCCTACTTCTTAAAATGCTGTTCCTCCAGATTTGCACACAGCTAATTAAATTTGAAAATTCAGCAGTGGCCACAGGACTGGAAAAGGTCAGTTTTCATTCCAATCCCAAAGAAAGGCAATGCCAAAGAATGCTCTAACTACCGCACAATTGTACTCATCTCACATGCTAGTAAAGTAATGCTCAAAATTCTCCAAGCCAGGCTTCAGCAATACATGAACCGTGAACTTCCAGATGTTCAGCTGGTTTTAGAAAAGGCAGAGGAACCAAAGATCAAATTACCAACATCTGCTGGATCATCAAAAAAACAAGAGCGTTCCAGAAAACACCTATTTCTGCTTTATTGACTATGCCAAAGCTTTTGACTGTGTGGATCACAATAAACTGTGGAAAATTCTGAAAGAGATGGGAATACCAGATCGCCTGAACTGCCCTATGAGGAACCTGTATGCAGGTCAGGAAGTAACAGTCAGAACTAGACATGGAACAACAGACTGGTTCCAAATAGGAAAAGGAGTACGTCAAGGCTGTATATTGTCGCCCTGCTTATTTAGCTTGTATGGAGAGCGCCTCATGAGAAATGGTGGGCTGAGGAACTACAAGCTGGAATCAAGATTTCCAGGATAAATACCAATAATCTCAGATATGCATATGACACCACCCTTATGGCAGAAAGTGAAGAAGACCTAAAGAGCCTCTTGATGAAAGTGAAAGAGGAGAGTGAAAAAGTTGGCTTAAAGCTCAACATTCAGTAAATGAAGATCATGACATCTGGCCCCATCACTTCATGGCAAATAGATGGGGAATAAGTGGAAACAGTGACAGATTTTATCTTGGGAGGCTCCAAAATCACTGCAGATGGTGATTTGCAGCCATGAAATTAAAAGATGTTTACTTCTTGGAAGGAAAATTATGATCACCCTAAACAGCATATTTTTTAAAAAAGATATTACTTTGTCAACAAAGTTCTGTCTAGACAAGGCTATGGTTCTTCCAGCACTCATGTATGGATGTGACAGTTGATTATAAAGAAAGCTGTGCCTTGAAGAATTGATGCTTTTGAACTGTGGTGTTGGAGAAGACTCTTGAGAGTCCCTTGGACTGCAAGGAGATCCAACCAGTCCATCCTAAAGGATATCAGTCCTGGGTGTTCATTGGAAGGATTGATGTTGAAGCTGAAACGTCAATATTTTGGCCACCTGATGTGAATAGCTGACTCGTTTCAAAAGGACCTGATGTTCAGAAAGATTGAAGACAGGAGGAGAAGGGGACCACAGAGAGTGAGATGGTTCGATGGCATCACTGACTCAATGGACATGAGTTTGGGTAAACTTCAGGAGTTGTTGGTGGACAGGGAGGCCTAGCATGCTGCGCTTCATGGGGCTGCAAAGAATCGGACATGACTGAGTGACTGAACTGAACTGAACTGAACTGAATTTTCCCCCTTAAACTGTCTTAAATCATTCATTATCTTATCTAAAATCACACCAATCTTAGCTTTTCTCAACTGTATTATTATTCATTTTCTCATAATACTTTGTATATTAATATTTTCCAATTGATGAGATCATTCTATGTGTCTTGAGTAAGTAATTTTAGAATGAATGGATGAATGTGAAAAGAATCTATTTGTTCCAAATTTAAGCAACTGAGAAGTAGATGAAACCATATATATTTCATAAACTTAAACAAGGCAGTAAATATTGTTTTCAGATAATGTACAACTTACCAAAGTGCTAATATACTGAGTAATTTAGAGAAGATTGTATACATAAAAGTTAAATCTTTGCATATCCTGCCCAAATGATGATGGATTAGATATGCATAACGAATAAACACAAAAAGGAATAACTCCTAAATTTGAAATCTTTGCTCATTGCTTTTTAACCACCTGATTCAAAGAAATCATAGAAGGATTCATTATTAAATCTTACTTGCAAATTACGAGACAGAGTATATTGATGTATCAGTGAATTTTTTTCCTAAAACTTATTACACTTCATAAATGAAACTCTGTTCCTTTACCTGTGATTTAAAATGGAAAACTAAGTAGACTTTGAGGTAAGTTGTTTATTAGTTCGAATAATGATAGGAAATAATAAGAAAACCACCTCTAAGTTCACAAATATTGTACACATGCAGAGCATGTGTGCATGCTAAGTCATTCAGTCATGTACAATTCTTTGTGATCCTATGGACTGTAGCCCACCAGGCTCCTCTGTCCCTGAAGTTCTCCAGATAAGAATACTGGAGTGGATAGCCATTCCCTTCTCCAGGTGATCTTCCCTACCCAGGGATCAAATCCATGTCTCCTACATTGGCAGGCAGGCTCTTTACCACTGGGAGCCACCTGAGAAGCCTCACAAATGTGTAGACATATTCCTAAATAAAAGTCCATTTCCATTCCCATGGTAAATGTGAACAAGAGGCTAGAAACCACCAGTTTTAATAAAAATTAAGCTTTTAGGTATCCTCTCCAGGTTTTCTAATGACAAATTATTTTCAGTTTTCAAATCAATAGAATAAACATTTGAACTTAATCATATTCTAAATTAAAGGTTATTTTAATAGTATAATTTTTTCATTTGAGGAATCATAATTCAAAGTTCAGGTAAGGGAAAATATAGTGAATATAATGCAGCAATGCTTGTTCTCTATGTTTTGTCCTAAAATGGAGAGTAATCAGTTTTGTTGCCAAATTAATCCTTTTCCTTCTATGGATTTAATTCTAGATTTAATGCCACTTTTAGCTGTAAAGATACTTTTTTCTGCTGAGGTGGAAAGGGACAGCACTTATAGAGATAAAGTTCAATAGCTAACTTTGACATGGAGAGTTTGTAGTCATCACTCTTTTTCTAATGACATTGCCATTATATATGATTGATAATTTATTATAGTCTTATCCGGAGAGACACTACTGTGTTCTATTAAAATTTAATTGCATAAGTATACAAGAAACAGTTTTCAAATGCTGTGAGGCTTGGTTTAAATTGAGCAAGTAAAAAGTGAGATAGAAAGATGCAATTTAGGCATAAAAACAAATACAGCAATAAATTACATGTACCTAGAGTGAGAAAACAGAAAATAAATAACTTGTGCAACTCATGAGACACTTAATTTCCATGTGCTGTTGAAAAGCTTACCATCTGAGGAGTCTCTCTTAAGAAACAGACAGGAATCAAATTAAATGATGGCACTCACAGTAGCTAATTGTGATTTCAATTACTTTGAAATGAGAATGCAGATATATTATGTTAAACAGGATAAAATAAAAATTTAGTTTCTAATAATACGAATACCTCTGGGCTCAGGTAAGTGCTGTATGGTTCTAGTGAAATCAATACTGTAAAGATGATCTCTCTTCACCTGCTTTATACACGGAAAAATAAGCACATAATTATACTCAGCACAGCTAGATCAAGCAGCTGCCTCAGATTCTTTTTGTGGTAATAAGCAAAGGAGAAGACTATGAATATGGGTAGAAAAATATATTAGCATTACTTTTTAAAAATCTTCAAAGTTCCTAATTTATTATTATTATACAATACAAACATAAAGAGCAGTAAATTTCACTTAACATATAAATATTGTCAGAAAAGAGACTCCACAGCTTTTGTTAGCAGACAGTATTTAAAACTCTACTGCTTAGGAAATGTCCTTAATATTTGATGCAACCATTTTATGATCCTTTTAGGTAAAATCATGCCAGAGCTTATCAACTTCTTCTGTTTAATTCCTGAAAAGTCAGCTTGTGTAAGAAAAATAATTGTAATTTGGAATAAGATAAGAGGGCAGAAATGCTCTTCTGAGATTATTAACTATAGAGGGAAGTCACAAACCTCTCTGAAGTTCATCTTGTTCTAAAAAGATGCATTCACACTTGTAATCTACAGTTGCTATGAGTGTCAGAAGAAACCACAGTTTTGAGCATGTTTAACAGTGTCCAGCACATGGTATTAATAGAAATTAATTTTCTTCTTTTCTAATAACATTAAAATTTTACAGCTGAATTTCTCAATAAAATTTCAGGACATCTAGAAACTCTGGAATTAAAGTAGAGAAAGACTTTAATGAACAGTTGAGAGATCAATGAGCTGAATTTGACATTGTCCCTTGCTTCTTGTACATTCTATTGGGGTAGTTTCCTTGATGGCTCAACAGTAAAGAATCTACCTGCAATGCAGGAGACATGGGAAACACGGGTTCAATCCCTGGGCCAGGAAGATCTCCTGGAGGAGGAACTGGAAACATTATTCAGTATCCTTGCCTAGAAAATCCCATGGACAGGGCAGCCTGGCAGGCTATGGTCCACAGGGTCTCAGAGTCGGACATGACTGAGCACACACACACTGCACATACATATTCCACTGCATCAGAAACTATTCAGTGGGATGCTCATCCAGTACTAGCTTCAGAAAACCTAAGCATATTTATTGGTTCCAGCTTTATCTTTCTGTTGTATTTTTTTCAGTTCTGAGTTGAGAGTTCCTAGTTGTATTATAGTTTGTGCAGGATGGTTAAATAATATATCCAAAAGCCCGACAAAATAAAATATTTTACTTCCTTAAAGTCAAGATAGTGATGAATTGTTTAAGGCTACACTTTGATGAGTTCCTATGAGATACCGTGCATATCCTACACTTAAGTAAGTGTGTGCATGCTCAATCACTTCAGTCACTTTGTAACACCCATGGACCCTAGCTCACCAGTCTTTGTCTGTGGGATTTTCCTGGCAAGAATACTGGAGTGGGCTGTTTGAAGATAGTATGTTATGTTATAGACAAAATAAAAATACAAAAATTATATGTATTATAAATTCTGTCAATTATTATAACTACTTGACTATGACAATTATAGGCTAGACTTGTGAAAAATAGCTTTTTGTTATGCCTAAGATTTATACAACATAATTGAATCACTTCTACTCCCATCCCTGGGCCTCCAAAATATACTTAGAAATTTAAAATTATAAAGACAGGGCAACAATGGCCAAAGCCATATCTAAAGATGAAAAGAGAAAATCACCAAATGAAGCTCACTGAAAAATCTACTAATACTGTCGTTGAATCCTAATCACTTATTCATTCATCCATTCAAATATTTAATGGCCCCATACTATGTTCCAGTAAAGTGACGAGACTCTAAGGTAAAGCAGCTAACAAAACAAGCAATTTAGAATTATAGAATTTAAAATCTGGGGGGAGAAAGATATTGAACAGATTATTAGAGGTTCAGAGAATGTTGAGAGAAAAGGAAAGAGATAGGTAGGGAAGAAAAACTAGTCTGAAGCTTAGAGAAGGCTTTTTAAGAAAATGATACTCAAACTGAAGAATCATGAGTGATCTTTGCAACAACCCAGTAAACAGTATCATCTACCCAAAAACTTACATCAAAACAAAAATACCTCAAATTCAAGATTCTCTCGCTCTCTTTTTCCATTTACTGTAACCCCATCTGACCGCCTCATGCTTCTCAATAGACAAAGCTACATGAACTTGTACTTAGGTAACAAAATGACTAATCATTCTTCACTGAGGTAATTGCAAGCAGAAGATAACTTAATCTAGACCATTTCAACTGCCCCATTTCAGATCATGGATACTGATTAACTGTGTGCTACTCACCCTTCACTTATGTATTTTTCCTATAAAGATGAGAATTAGTCAGCTTCACTGGTAAACATTCATGATCATGTAGTTGATTTTTCCCTGTACATACTTTGAATCAGAAATGGCACTCCACTCCAGTACTATTGCCTGGAAAATCCCATGGGCAGAGGAGTCTGGTAGGCTACAGTCCATGGGGTCGCAAAGAGTCGGACACAACTGAGCGACTTCACTACTTTATAGCCAATGGAACATCTCTAGAAACTGGCTCTAATATCTGAAGTTTAAAGCTCATTCATGTTGATAGAACACCATCAGCTATTTGGCTTTTTAATTCTTCAGTTACCAGAAGTTCCACAGTGAGTGTGTTTCCAAAATTATTTGATTCAGAGATGACGTTAGTAAAACATACATAATAATATGATATAATTCAATTTATCAGACTTTTTTAGTTGCCACTAATGTACACAGCAACATTCCAGGTGTCAAGAGAGATTGAAAGATAAAAATAGTATTTTTCTCGCTTAAAAGGATTTCTTGATTAAAATGTTTGTGAAAGTTATTAGCATGTTAGTGGATTTATAACCTCAGGTGTCTTCAATGAATAGGTATTTCTATACTAATTTTACAAAGCAAGTTATGATCTTTTGATTACCTTACCTTCATTATATCTTTTTAATTAATTTATTTAATTGGAGGATAATTACACTTCTGTGATTTTTTTTCCATAAATCAACATGAATCATCCATAGGTATACATGTGTACCACCTTCCTGAAGCCCCACACCTTCCTCCCTCCCCACCCTCTCCCTCTGGGCTGTCACAGGGCACTGGCTTTGAGTGCCCTGCTTCATGCATTGAACTCACACTGGTCATCTATTTTACATATGGTAATATATATGTTTCAATGCTGTTCTCTCAAATCATCCCAATCTCCAATTCTCCCATTGAATCCACAAGTCTGTTCTTCACATCTGTGTCTCCTTTGCTGCCCTGCATGTAGAATCATCAGTAACATCTTTCTAAATTATATATATATATATATGCATTAACATACAATATATGTCTTTTTTCTGATTTACTTCACTCTGTACAATAGGCTCCAAGTTTATCCACCTCATTAGAACTGACTCAAATGTGTTCCTTTATATAGCTAAGTAATATTCTATTGTGTATTTGTACACAACTTCTTTATCCATTCATCTGCTGATGGACATCTAAGTTGCTTCCATGTCCTAGCTATTGTAAATAATGCTGCAATGAATATCAGGGTACATGAGTCTCCTTCAACTATGGTATCCCTGGGGTATAGGTCAAGCAGTAGGATTGCTGGGTCATATGGCGGGTCTAGTCCCAGTTTTTAAGGACTCTCTACACTGTTTTCCATAGTGGCTGTACCAGTTGTTATTCCCACCAACAGTGTAAGAGGGTTCCCTTTTCTCCACACCCTCTCCAGCACTTTTTGTTTGTAGACTTTTTGATGATGGCCATTTCGACTGGTATAAGATGATACCTCATATGGTTTTGATTTGCATTTCTCTAATAATGAGTGATATTGAGCATCTTTTCATATATTTATTGGCCATCTGTATGTCTTCTTTCGAGAAATGTATGTTTCTGTCCTTTGCCTGCTTTTTGATTAGGTTGTTTCTTTTTATTTCCTTGAGAATTAATCTGCCCTTTTGCCCTTTTTCTACATATTCTGCAGCTGTTGAGTAGGAATGCTGTGTAAATGTGAATTCAATCAATTAAGTTGAATGTGCTGTTTATTTTTTGTTTTCCTATTCATTTTCTATCTCTGCCCTATGACTATCAAGAGAGAAAAACTGAAATGTCCAATAAGAATTGTGGATTTGTCTTTTTCCTCTTCTAAGTTGTCAGTTTTTGCTTGATGTATTTTGGAGCATTGCTAAGAGATGCACACATATTTTAAATGCATGTCTTCCTGATTACTTCTCTTATTATGAAGAGACCATCTTTATCCATTAATATTCATCATTTTTATGTATACTTTATCTGATACTAATATATGCTTTCTTTTTTAAAAAAATAAATTTATTACTTTTTCTTTTTTCTTTTCTTTTCCTTTTTTAAATATGAATGTATTTATTTTAATTGGAGGGTAATTACTTTACAATATTGTATTGGTTTTGCCATACATCAACATGAATCCGCCACAGATATACACGTGTTCCTCATCCTGAACTCCCCTCCCTCCTCCCTCCCCATATATGCTTTCTTAAGATTAGTAATCTTACCCCACTATTTTTTCTCAGCTGTTTTAATTTGTTGTTTTGTTTTGTTTTTGTGGAAAGTGTATACTTCAATTTTACTTTCTAATACAATCTGATAATAATCTTTTTGTAAGTTAAAATATTCATACCATTTATATTTAATGTAGTTATTGATATGATTAATTTTAATCTATCACTTGGTCTTTGCTTCCTTATAGTCACATCTGTTTTTTTAATTATTTTATCTTATTTTCTAATATATTTAGATTAAATGTAGCTTTTTAGTATATGCTTGTTTTTCTAGTTAATGCCTCTTTATTTCTTAGTGATATTTCTAGGGTTTGTAGTATCCATTTTTAATTATCATGTCTACCTTCAATCATATTATACCAATTTATTTATAGTATAAGAAACATATTCTACTTTCATATACCTCTTTCCATCTTTTGTGCCTTCATTTTCTTTTAGCATATTTATAAACCTCAAAATATACTGTTGCTATTTTGTCTAAGTGGGCAAGTGTCTTTGACAAAAATTAAAGAATGAAACAAATTAAAAATAAAATAAACATCCAAATATTTATCATGTTTAATACTTTTCATTTCTTGGCTTAGACCTAAAATCATTTTCCTTTTTCATCTGAAAAAAAGTTAATTTTTACCTTAGTTTTTGAAAGATAATTTTGCTGGTATAGAATACCATATTGGTAGATTGTCCTTTCTTGACACAGCATTTTAACGTCATCACTTTGGAAAGATGGCAGAGGAACAGGATGGGGAGATCATTTTCTCCCCCACAAATTCATCAGAAGAACATTTAAACTCTGAGTAAATTCCACAAAACAACTTTTGAATGCTGGCAGAGGACATCAGGCACCCAGAAAAGCAGCCCATTGTCTTTGAAAGGAGGTAGGAAAAAAATAAAAGAAAAAAAGAGACAAAAGAGGTAGGGATGGAGCTCTGTCCTGAAGTTTCCAAACACTAGGAACCACTCTCACTGCAGAGTCTGTGGCAAGCCTTGGAAGCACAGAGGGCAACATAACAGGGAGGAAAAATAAATAAATAATTAAAACCCACAGATTACAAGCCCAATGGTAACTCCTACAGCGGAGAAGCAGCGCAGATGCCTGCACCCACCACTAGCAAGCAGGGGCTGGGCAGGGAGGCACAGGCTGCATTGCTTAGAGTAAGGATATGGCTTGAATGCCCCGAGGGCAAACTGAGTGAACTAACTTGGGCTAGCAAACCAGACTGCAGGATAACTACCATGCGAAAAGCCAGCCCTAACCTAAGACATCGCTAGGCCTGCACACAGAACAAAGGACTGAACAGAGACAGCCGGCTGCTGACCATCCCTCTCCAGGGACAGGCAGCCAAAGCCGGAAGGGGGCAATTGCAGCCCCAGAGAGACATTAGCCACAAAACTGTAAGCCGGCTTCTTTGCTAACTAGGACTTCCTGGGGTTCTGGACAGTCAACAGCTGCCTGAGAAAGTGTGCCAGTTGTACACCCAGAAAACCGAGTGGCAGGGACAGGGGAGGCAATAAGTCACAGCAACCGCGTTCGCCAAACACATCACCTGAGCTGCTCGGACCTGGGAAGGGCACAAAACGCAGGCCCAACTGAGTCTGTGTCTCTAAGGACTACCTGAGCCTCTAAGGACTACCTAAGCATCTTAGACCTGGGAGGGGCATGCAGCCCAGTGCTGGCCTCAGACGGTTCCCTGCAGAGCAACCTAGAGCCTGAACAGTGTGGGCAGGGAGGGTACACGCGTCGTGAGTGGGAGCAAGACCAGTGTGGCTGAGGCACTGCGAGCACATGCCAGTATTTTTTGCAGTGTCCCTCCCTCCCCACAGCATGACTGAACAAGTGAGCCTAAAAAAAGTGTCCACCACTGCCCCTTTTGTGTCAGGGCAGAAACCAGACACTGAAGAGATCAGCAAACAGAAGAAGCTAAAACAGAGGGAAATGCCTTGGAAGTGACAGGTGCAATAGATTAAAATCCTGTCGTTTTTACCGACTACACAGGAAGGGGCCTATAGATCTTGAAAAATATAAGCCAGACCAAGGAACTATCCGAAAATGAACTGACAGCACAATATCCACAACAATACCAGAGAAAGTCCTGAGAGAGTCATTTCCTAGGCAGGTTGATAAGAATCTAGGGGTCCCAAGGAGAGACGGGTCTGGAATTCTCAAGGAGGAAGAAAGGACAAACTTTTTACTTCTCTACATTCCTTAGGATTATATAACAACAATGTATTCTGCCTGAGGACAGTCTCTGGATTAAATCTTCTGGCTAATTCTGTAAATTATGGGAGTAGACCTGTTCTTTACAAGGATTATATAACAACAATGTATTCTGTCTGAGGACAGTCTCTGGATTAAACTTTCTGGCTAATTCTGTTATCTTAAACTGCAAATTATGGGAGTAGGTCTGGTGAGGTCTTTACAACATCCAGACATTCTTTGGATTTACTGGAGAGTATATAACTTCATTGCTAACACTAACAAGCGGGTACTCTTTCTGCCCCCTTCTGATGCCTATGTCAGAAGCTTTCTCTATCTCCTTTATACTTTAATAAAACTTTATTACACAAAAGCTCTGAGCGATCAAGCCTTGTCTCTGGCCCCAGATTGAATTCTTGTCCTCTGGGGGCCAAGAATCCCGGTGTCGTGATTCAACAACAACCTTTCAGTCCTAGATATATTTTTACTATTTTTACGATCATTCTTTTTTTTTTTTAATTTTTTAGTCCTCTATTACTCCTTTAATTTTCGTTTTTATAACCTACTATTACTTTGCAAGAAAAAAAGAGAGACCTTATTTTTTAAAAGCAAACTTCATATATATATATATATTTATAATTTTTGTGACTTTGTTTTGTTTTTCTCTATTTTTTTTCTTTTCTTTAATATTGTATTTTTGAAATTCCAAATACTACTCTTGATTTTTAATCTTTGCGTTTTGGTATTTCTTATCAATTTTATACCTTTAAGAACCCAATCTTCAGTACCCATTTTTACTTGGGAGTGAGATTACTGGCTTGACTGCTCTCTCCCCCTATGGACTCTTCTTTTTCTCCACCAATTCGCCTGTGTCTCCTCTCTACCCCCTCTTCTCTACCCAACTCTGTAAATTTTTGAGTGTTCCAGACAGTGGAGAACACTTAGGGAACTGATTACTCCCTGGATCTGTCTCTCTCCTTTTGATTTCCCCCTTTTATCCTCCTGGCCACCTCTTTCTCCTTCCTCCCTCTTCTCTTCTGTGTATAACTCTGTGAACATCTGTGTGGTCCAGTTGTGGAGTGCACATAAGGAAGTGATTACTGGTTAGCTTCCTCTCTCCTATATTGATTCTACCTTATCTCATTCGGGTCACCTCTAACTCCCTCCTCCCTTTTCTCTTCTCCATGTAACTCTGTGAACCTCTCTGGGTGTCCCTCACTTTGGAGAAACTTTTCATCTTTAACCTAAATGTTCTATCAATGGTGCTGTATAGAAGGAAAAGTCTTGAGACTACTGTAAAAATAAAACTGAAAACCAGAAGCAGGAGGCTTAAGTCCAAACCCTGAGAACACCAGAGAACTCCTGAATCCAGGGAACATTAATTGACAGGAGCTCATCAAACGCCTCCATACCTACACTGAAACCAAGCAACACCCAAGGGCCAACAAGTTCCAGAGCAAGACATACCATGCAAATTCTCAAGCAACACAGGAACACAGCCCTGAGCTCCAATATACAGGCTGCCCAAAGTTACTCCAAAACCATTGACATCTCATAACTCATTACTGGACACTGAATTACACTTCAGGGAGAAGAAATCCAGCTCCACCCACCAAAACACCGACACAAGCTTCCCTAACCAAGAAATCTTGACAAGCCACCTATACAATTCCACCCACAGTGAGGAAACTCCACAATAAAGAGAACTCCACAAACTGCCAGAATACAGAAAAGCCACCCCAAACTCAGGATTATAAACAAGATGAAGAGACAGAAGAACATCCAGCAGGTAAAGGAACAGGATAAATGCCCACCAAACCAAACAAAAGAGGAAGAGATAGGGAATCTACCTGAGAAAGAATTCCGAATAATGATAGTGAAAATGATCCAAAATATTGAGATTAAAATGAAATCACAGATAAATAGCCTGGAGACAAGGATTGAGAAGATGCAAGAAAGGTTTAACAAGGACCTAGAAGAAATAAAAAAGAGTCAATGTACAATGAATAATGAAATAAATGTGACCAAAAACACTCTGGAGGCAAGAAATAGCAGAATAACAGAGGCAGAAGATAGGATTAATGAAGTAGAAGATATAATGGTAGAAATAAACGAATCAGAGAAGAAAAAAGAAAAAAGAATTAAAATAAATGAGGACAATCTCAGAGACCCCCAGGACAGTGTTAAAAGCCCCAACATTAGAATCATAGGAGTCCCAGAAGAAGAAGACAAAAAGAAAGACCATGAGCAAATATTTGAGGAGATAATAGTTGAAAACTTCCCTAAAATGGAGAAGGAAATAATCACCCAAGTACAAGAAACCCAGAGAATCACAAACAGGATAAACCCAAGGTGAAACACCTCAAGACACATATTCATCAAATTAACAAAGATCAAACACAAAGAACAAATATTAAAAACAGCAAGGAAAAAACAACAAATAACACACAAGGAGATTCCGATAAGGATAACAGCTGATCTTTCAATAGAAACTCTTCAAGCCAGGAGGGAATGGCAAGACATACTTAAAGTGATGAAAGAAAAGTAACCTATAGTCAAGATTACTGTACCCAGCAAGGATATCATTCAAATATGAAGGAGAAATAAAAAGCTTTCCAGACAAGCAAAAGCTGAGAGAATTCAGCACCACCAAACCAGCTCTCCAACAAATGCTAAAGGATATTCTCTAGACAGGAAACACAAAAAGGGTGTATAAATTTGAACCTAAGACAATAAAGTAAATGTCAACGAGATCATACTTATCAATAATTACCTTAAACATAAATGGGTTGAATGCCCCAACCAAAAGGCAAAGACTGGTTGAATGGATACAAACAAAAAGCCCCTATATATGCTGCCTACAAGAGACCCACCTAGAAAAAGGGACACATACAGACTGAAAGTGAAGGGCTGGAAAAATATTTTCCATGGAAATAGAGACCAAAGGAACGCAGGAGTAGCAATACTCATATCAGATAGAATAGACTTTAAAACAAAGGCTGTGAAAAGGGACAAAGGCCACTACGTAATGATCAAAGGATCAATCCAAGAAGAAGATATAACAATTATAAATATATATGCGTCCAACATAGGAGCACCACAATATGTAAAACAAATGCTAACAAGTATGAAAAGGGAAATTAACAATAACACAATAATAGTGGGAGACTTTAATACCCCACTCACACCTATGGACAGATCAACTAAACAGAAAATTAACAAAGAAACACAAACTTTAAACAATACAATAGACCAGTTAGACCTAATTGATATCTATAGGACATTTCACCCCAAACAATGAATTTCACTTTTTTCTCAAACCCACATGGAACCTTCTCCAGGATAGACCACACCCTGGGCCATAAATCTAGCCTTGGTAAATTCAAGAAAAAATTGAAATCATTCCAAGCATCTTTTCTGACCACAATGCAGTAAAATTAGATCGCAATTATAGGAGAAAAAAACTATTAAAAATCCCAACATATGGAGGCTGAACAACACGCTGCTGAATAACCAACAAATCATAGAAGAAATCAAAAAAGAAATCAAAATATTCATAGAAATGAATGAAAATGAAAACTCAACAACCCAAAACCTGTGGGACACTGTAAAAGCAGTGTTAAGGGGAAAGTTCATAGCAATACAGGCATACGTCAAGAAACAAGAAAAAGTCAAATAAATAACCTAACTCTACACCTAAAGCAACTAGAAAAGGAAGAAATGAAGAACCCCAGGGTTAGTAGAAGGAAACAAATCTTAAAAATTAGGGCTGAAATAAATGCAAAAGAAACAAAAGAGACCATAGCAAAAATCAACAAAGCCAAAAGCTGGTTCTTTGAAAGGATAAATGAAATATTAGCCAGACTCATCAAAAAACAAAGGCAGAAAAATCAAATCAATAAAATTAGAAATGAAAATGGAGAGATCACAACAGACAACACAGAAATACAAAGGATCATAAGAGACTACTATCAGCAATTATATGCCAATAAAAAGGACAACGTGGAAGAAATGGACAAATTCTTAGAAAAGTACAACTTTCCAAAACTGAACCAAAAAGAAATAGAAAATCTTAACAGAGCCGTCACAAGCACGGACATTGAAACTGTAATCAGAAATCTTCCAGCAAACAAAAGCCCAGGTCCAGACGTCTTCACAGCTGAATTCTACCAAAAATTTAGAGAAGAGCTAACACCTATCCTACTCAAATTCTTCCAGAAAATTTCAGAGGAAGGTATACTTCCAAATTAATTCTATGAGGCCACCATTAACCTAATACCAAAACGTGACAAAGATGCCCCACACAAAAGAAAACTACAGGCCAATATCACTGATGAACATAGATGCAAAAATCCTTAACAAAATTCTAGCAATCAGAATCCAACAACACATTAAAAAGATCATACATCATGACCAAGTGGGCTTTATCCCAAGGATTGCAAGGATGCTATATCCCCAAATCAATCAATGTAATACACCACACTAACAAATCAAAAAATAAAAGCCATATGATTACCTCATTAGATGCAGAGAAAGCGTTTGACAAGATTCAACATCCATTTATGATAAAAACTCTCCAGAAAGCAGGAATAGAAGGAACATACCTCCACATAATAAAAGCTATATATGACAAACTCACAGCAAACATTATCCTCAATGGTGAAAAACTGAAAGCATTTCCTCTAAAGTCAGGAACAAGACAAGGGTGCCCACTTTCACCATTATTATTCAACATAATTTTGGAAATTTTGGCCACAGCAATTAGAGCAGAAAAAGAAATAAATGGAATCCAAGTTGGAAAAGAAGTAAAACTCTCACTGTCTGCAGATGGCGTGATCCTGTACATAGAAAACCCTAAAGACTCCACCAGAAAATTACTAGAGCTAATCAGTGAATATAGTAAAGTTGCAGGATATAAAATCAACACACAGAAATCCCTTGCATTCTTATACACTAATAATGAGAAAATAGAAAGAGAAATTAAGGAAACAATTCCATTCACCATTGCAATGAAAAGAATAAAATACTTAGGAATATACCTACCTAAAGAAGCAAAAGACCTATAGATAGAAAACTATAAAACACTGGTGAGAGAAATCAAAGAGGACACTAGTAGATGGAGAAATATACCATCATGGATAAGAAGAATCAATATAGTGAAAATGAATATACTACCCAAAGCAGTTTATAGATTCAATGCAATCCCTATCAAGCTACCAATGGTATTTTTCACAGAACTAGAACAAATAATTTAACAATTTGAATGGAAATACAAAAAAACCTTGAATAGCCAAAGCAATCTTGAGAAAGAAGAATGGAACTGGAGGAATCAACCTGATTGACTTCAGGCTCTACTATAAAGCCACAGTCATCAAGACAGTATGGTACTGGCACAAAGACAGAAATGTAGGTCAATGGAACAAAATAGAAAGGTCTGAGATAAATCCACATACCTATGGACACCTTATCTTTGACAAAGGAGGCAAGAATATACAGTGGATTAAAGACAATCTCTTTAACAAGTGGTGCTGGGAAAACTGGTCAACCACCTGTAAAAGAATGAAACTATATCACTTTCTAACACCATACACAAAAATAAACTCAAAATGGATTAAAAATCTGAATGTATGATCAGAAACTATAAAACTCCTAGAGGAGAACATAGGCAAAACACTCTCTGACATACATCACAGCAGGATCTTCTATGACCCACCTCCCGGAATACTGGAAATAAAAGCAAAAATAAACATATGGGACCTAATTAAACTTAAAAGCTTCTGCACAACAAAGGAAACTATAAGCAAGGTGAAAAGACAGCCTTCAGAATGGGAGAAATTAACAACAAATGAAGCAACTGACAAAGAACTAATCTCAAAAATATAAAAGCAACTCCTGCAACTGAATTCCAAAAAAATAAAGGACCCAATCAAAAAATGCGCCAAAGAACTAAGTAGACATTTTTCCAAAGAAAACATACAGATGGCCAACAAACACATGAAAAGATGTTCAACATCACTCATTATCAGAGAAATACAAATCAGAACCACAATGAGGTACCATCTCATGCCAGTCAGAATGGCTGCGATCCAAAAGTCTACAAGCAATAAGTGCTGGAGAAGGTGTAGAGAAAAAGGAACCCTCTTACACTGTTGGTGGGAATGCAATCTAGTACAGTGTGAGAACAGTGTGGAGATTCCTTAAAAAATTGCAAATAGAACTGCCTTACGACCCAGCAATCCCCCTGCTGGGCATACACATCGAGGAAACCAGAATTGAAAGAGACATGTGTACCCCAATGTTCATCGCAGCACTGTCTATAATAGCTAGGACATAGAAACAACCTAGATGTCTTCAGCAGATGAATGGACAAGAAAGCGGTGGTACATATACACAATGGAGTATTACTCAGCCATTAAAAAGAATACATTTGAATCAGTTCTAATGAGGTGGATGAAACTGGAGCATATTATACAGAGTGAAGCAAGCCAGAAAGAAAAACACCAATACAGTATATTAACGCATATGTATGGATTTTAGAAAGATGGTAATGATAAACCTGTATATGAGACAGCAAAAGAGACACAGATGTATAGAACAGTCTTCGGACTCTGTGGGAGAGAGGGTGGGATGATTTGGGAGAATGGCATTGAAACATGTATAATATCATATATGAAACGAATCGCCAGTCCAGGTTCGATGCATGATACTGGATGCTTGAGGCTGGTTCACTGAGACGACCCAGAGGGATGTTACGGGGAGGGAGGTGGGACGGGGGTTCAAGATGGGGACACTTGTATACCTGCGGCGGATTCATGTTGATGTATGGTGAAACCAATGCAATATTGTAAAATAATTTGCCTCCAATTAAAATAAATAAATTTATATTTAAAAAAATAAAGTCATTTTTTGCCTTCTAGCTTTCAGTTTCCAATGAAAAGTAATTATCTTTATATATGTGTAGATATTTGGCCTTTATATCTGGCTCATTTCAAGCTTTTCTGTTTTTAACACACTTTTCTGATTTTCAGAAATTTGAACATAATGTATTTGGTATAGTTTTCTTTTGTTTGTTTTGTTTTAAATTCTGCCTCAGGTTTTTTAAAACCCCTGGATCCATGGCTTATAATTTTCTCAAATTTAGAGAAAATCTCAAGCACTACTTTCTTTTTTTTTTTTTTTTTTTTGATATAAATCTAACCTGGACTGGTGATTCATTTCATATATATTATATATGTTGCAATGCTATTCTCCCAAACCATCCCACTCACGCCCTGTCCCACAGAGTCCAAAAGACGTTCTATACATCTGTGCCTCTTTTGCTGTCTCTCATACAGGATTATTATTACCATCTTCCAAACACTACTTTCAAATTATTTTCCTGCACTTTCTTCCTCTGGAATTCCAATTATCATATGTTAAATTGCTTGAAATATTTCCACCGATCATTGAGTACTTTTCTCTCTGCTTCATCCTGCATAATTCTGTTGCTATTTCTTGTAGTTCATTGACATTTTATTTTTAGATTATTCTTACATTTCATTGCGTAATGGTTAGTCATCTAGCAAACAAATTCAGTGAAATTTTCATTTCAGAACTATAAATATTTCACTTTTAGAATTTCATTTTTTGTTCATATTTTTCTATAAATCCTGCACATCCTGAACATATTTGAATAGCTCATTTCATGTCTTTGCCTAGTAATTCTCTCATCTCTGTCATTTCTATTTATATTGACCCATTTTCCTCCGTTATAGATCACAGTTTTCTACTTCTTCATATGTTAATTATTTAATGGACCTCTAATATCTTTAATTTTATATTGCTGAGTGCCACATATTACTGCACTTTTACTGATTACTGAAATTTGCTCTGCCAGGCAATTAAGTTACTTATTAATCAACTCAATTATTTAAAGTCTTGATTTTTAGCTTTTACATGATCAGTATTGAATACCCTTTCCTATAGTGCTATCTTAGCTCCACTACTCAAACAAGAAGAAATGATTCTGTTAGAATCCCCATTGCATGTCCCATGTTTTCAATAAGATCTCTTTATGTTAACTCATAGAAAATCACTCTGGTAATTTTCCACCTTACAATTTCTTGGATATTTTCCCCTCACCGTACATTTTCCCCCAGGTGGTTCAGTGGTAAAGAATCTGCCTGCCAGTGCAGGAGATGCAAGAGACATGGGTTCTATCCCTGGGTCAAGAATATCCCCTGGAAAAGGAAATGGAAACCTACTCCAGTATCCTTCCTTAGGAAATCCCATGGACAGAAGAACCTGCCATGGGGTTGTATGTGCAACTGAGCACACACACTTTCACTCATGAAGTTTCATGAATAGCTTGGTATACAGTCAAAGATATAAGGAGAAGCCTATGCAGATTTCTAGAGCTCTTTCTCTTTGTATCTCCCTCTTTTCAAGTCTTCTGCCATTGCAAATGTTAGCCATTTGGTCCCCTCAGACTGATATTCATTCCTTCAACCAAGATCCATGGTCATGTTCTCTTTTCATTTCTTTCTTAAAAAGATTATAGGATTTACCCAACTTGTTTCCCTTTTCTCAGTGATTGTATTCATATGTTGCATTTTTTTCAACTCATAAAAGCAGTTGTTTCAGGTTTTTTTTTTTTTTTTTACTTTTCCTGTTGACTTTTTTGTGTAGGGAAAATGTGGACCTTTTGTGTATTTCATTATTTTAAGATAAAAATTTATTTTAATGTAAAGGACTAAAAAGAGTAGGATTTACAACTTCCAAATGATTAGCAAAGAAAAAAATTATATTACAATCAATAAATGATTATAGCATGAAAAGTGAAGAAAAAACTATGAAACAAGCTATAAGCATATAAAAGGTAAGAAAAAACATGAATGTTACAAAAGTGAGAGTCAAAAATCAAAACAATTTCGTATGATCAATGATTTTGAGTCTGTATGTGTGGTGGTGGTAACAATGATCTATGTGTGTCTGAGACACACAGAGAAACAAAGACTAAAATAATACAATGAAACATTAACTGAAATTATCTTTCCTTAATACAAGATTATTGAATGGTTGTTTCAAGGTCCTTTGATATTGTTCATAGATTGCTAAACTTGAAGAGTTTCCAGATTAGTTTCAGGCTTCTATTTGTATTCCCAAGCAAGCAGAGTAAAATAGAGTGCATTAAACTAGGCTATTAGTTTCACTCTTTTGTTGATAAAAATTGACTTAAGTACATATCAGTCATAAAACTGAGCAGAGCACATCCTCATGGTTCTGCTTACTATTATAATGACCTCTGAACAAACAGTTATTTAGTAAATGCTAAGAAACATTTTGGAGAAGGCAATGGCACCCCACTCCAGTACTCTTGCCTGGAAAATCCCATGGAAGGAGGAGCCTGGTGGGCTGCAGTCCATGGGGTCGCTGAGAGTTGGACAGACTCAGTGACTTCACTTTCAATTTTCACTTTCATGCATTGGAGAAGGAAATGGCAACCCACTCCAGTGTTCTTGCCTGGAGAATCCCCGGGACGGCAGATCCTGGTGGGCTGCCGTCTATGAGGTCCCACAGAGTCGGCCAGGACTGAAGCGACTTAGCAGCAGCAGCAGCAGCAGCAGCAGCAACAAACATTTTGATGGTTTCTCAGGTGGCTCACTGGTAAACAATCTACCTGCCAATGAAGGGGACATAGGAGATGTGAGTTCAACCCCTGGGTCTGGAAGATTCCCTGGAGGAGGAAAAGGCAACCTACTCTAGAATTCTTGCCTGGAAAATCCCATGGACAGAGGAGCCTGGTGGGCTAGAGTTCATGGGGTTGAAAAGAGTGACAAGACTGAGCACACATATGCAGCTGATATTTTTATATATAAATTTGCCTGAATCCTTCATTTGTGCAAGTTTTATTACCAACTAATTACAAATTCTCATTGACTCTAGTTCTGTTCCAATTCTATTTTGGTACTTTTGACAATTAATAAAGTTAATACTTTAAGCAAGATAGTCTCTCTGGATTTCAAGTTCTTCATCTCTATGGCATACATATATGTGTTCTTAAAATCATTTAATTTTTGTTATTTAACATGTTATAAAGGATTTGATATGGGTATTAGGACAGCTCCAAGGAAATAAAGGGAAAGAAGGAAGACTTCCAATTTCATTTCAGAGGTACAGTATAGACCAAATAGCAACACCTCTCTCTCTCTCTTTCTATCACATACACACAAAGACACAAATATCAAATTCACTTATATGCATACAATCTTGCTGCTGCTGCTGCTAAGTCACTTCAGTTGTGTCCAACTCTGTGCTACCCCATAGACGGCAGCCCACCAGGCTCCCGTGTCCCTGGGATTCTCCAGGCAAGAACACTGGAGTGGGTTGCCATTACCTTCTCAAGCATACAATCTTACCTATATATTATTAAGACTACAAAAGCACAAAATTGGAAAAACAAAATTGATCTTCATAAATATCAGAAAACAATTCTTAAATAAAAGATTATGCATAAAACATTCTTGGATGGAAGACTTCTGGTATACACTTGTTGATGTCTACATATTAATTCATAAATATAGAGATTATAAACAGGATTTACAAAATATTATTTAAGATGGAAAAAGATTCCTCATTTTATTGAAAAGACAATTATAGAAAAACAGAAATCTGAAAAAGATAAATTTTATCACTGCATATGAAAAGATACTCTAAAGTTAAAATGATTGAAACTTATATTGGTTCAAGAAGTCAATGAAAACAGAAAACAGAATATATATTTCAGGTACACATATAAGTATGTTTTAATGCATTAGGTAAAAAAAGTATGACATCAAGTAGTCAGGCAGTGGATGAACAAAGTAGTTAATCTTTGCTTTGTCACCTAAAAATTTGGAAACAAAATAACAAATTACTTCTCTGTATAATGCCAATAAACAAAACTGAGATGAATTAAAGAGCTAACGAAAAATATAAGACTTCAAAGTTCTGGTGAAAAAGCTTATATGGCTCATTATATATACTTGGTGTAAAAGAGGTCTTAATACCTCCAGAAGAAACTATAAGGAAAAAATTGTTGGATCAAACTACAAAAAATTTAAACTTCCACAGTTAAAAACAATCATGTCATAAAAAACTAAATTAACAAAAAGCAAACTGGGAGAAATTACTTTAACATATTGAACAGAAAACAAATGACAGCTTTATTAAATCATTTTTGTGTATCAATAAGTAAATGTGAACACCATTAGAAAAATAGGCAAAAAAACATAACTAGCAATCACAAAAGAAGAAAAACAAATCATTGCAGATATGACAAATTTTTAGTCTCTATAGTAGAAAAAAATATAGAAATTTTGCCAAATTGTCAAATATTAAAAGTACTAGCCCTCAATGTTTGAAATAAGCATTTCATGTGCATTTTTATATTTGCTCTTAGTTGTGTATAGATATAGTGATACACATCTAGAATCCTAAGAAAACATATCTTTCTACACAGTGTGAAAATTCGTTATATGACAATGGTTTAGAATTCATTACAAAGTCAACGTAGTGGAAACAGTATGCCCAGAATATAGACACTAATGACATGCATTCTGTGTAGAGAATTTACAACAATAATAAAGCTGACTAAAAGCTAGTTTGCTTTTATTATCACCACACACAGGCAATTTTAAACAATACCATTAAAAAAAAAAAAAAAAACCAGTACCAGTGATTTAAATATTCCTTGTCACCAGGTTGGCTTGCTTCTGTTGCTTAATCCTGGGACTCTATAGCTCTAAGAAATAAGAAATGTGTGCAAAAATATTTGATGAATTATACTTATCACCCAATTTATTTTTTTATTTTTTATTTTATGTTTTTTAATTTTTTAAATTGAAATTTACTTATTCTAATTGGAGGCTAATTACTTTACAATATTGTATTGGTTAAGCCAGAAAGAAAAACACCAATACACTACACTAACACATATATGTGGAATTTAAAAAGATGGAAATGATAACCCAATTTATTTTAATATTAAAAGAACTATCCTAAATGCCTAATATTATAGGATTGATAAAATAAACATGGAACACTCATATTTCCAATTGCAGTGCTATTCTGTATTTGTTTACTCGTAGTATATTGTTAAACCAAATGAAATACAGAACAAAATTTTTTAAATTTGTTTTTAAAGTATTTATATTATGTTAAATAAAATGTTACCAAACAATAGTTTAGTCACAATTCAATTTTAAATGTATTTTTTATTACAGTATAAGAGAGAAATGCCAAGAAAGATAAACAGGATCCATAATACCAGTTCTTTCCAACATGCACACATACACACACACACACATATATACTTTTTACTAGAGCAGTTCTTTTCATACTTGACTGCATATTAAAATATCCTGAGGAGTTTTTATAATCATAATATGCAGATTCTTCCATATCAAATAAGAATCCCAGGTTGGGACAAGGCATTTGTACTTTTAAAAATTTCTCAGTGGATCCAAATTTGAGCCAAATTTAGATCCAATCAACAGTAGAATTGTCATTCACATGTAGTCCATGAACCTGCATACAGCAGAAGCAACCACCAGGAGCTGATTAGAAAGGTAGAATCTTGAGCCCCATTCACACCACTATTACCATTTTAACAAGATTCTTCGGTGATTTAATTTAAGTCCAAGTAGCACTGATAGAGAACTGTTTCCATTTCTCCAAGGCAAGACTTCATTGGAGTAAAGAGTTCTCAGTTTCAAAATGTAGAGATTTCTTAGAAACAGGTTTAGAAAGTAATGAATCTTCTTGCTCTTTGGAAAACAAATTAAATCAGGATTTTTTTTTTTTCTTTTGTCTGAGAAAAAGAAATTTCCAGATTTTGGGTTCAATACTAACTTTCTTGATTGTCTTTTTTTTTTCAGATACATATTAGCCAAATATATTTATAAGCTGAACTTCAGTAAATTTCCCTGTCTTTAGAAGAATTAGATTATATATCAGTTGTCCAGATCAAAAGAAAACCTGAGTCACTCATACACATCGTTCTAGTTCCAGCTGTTTAAAAAACAAACTGCAAATGAGCAAAGTAAAAAAAAAAAAAAAAACAGAGCTTGGGGATGGGTATTAAAATGAAACGAACTTTTAAATTGAAAAAATCAATTGCCGTACAAAGTATATCATGCAGGGAATACATTTGCATAATGGAAATTCAAGCCAACTTGAATAAATGCAAATAACCCAGTATAATAACAACTTTATTAAGATAACAGCTACAACATATAGAAAATAAAGGCATTTCCCTCAGCCTTGAAATGGTATTCTCCTAATGGAAACCAGCATTATAAACTTTCAGTAACAGGAAAAATAAATAAATAATACACTGATTTTGCTTGTGCTAACATATTAATGAAAACTCAGTCTCTTAGCATTTCTGCTGTAAGCATCAACACTGTTCTATGTGGTAGATGAAAGTTAAAACTGAATTCTGTATCATAAATCTTGATTAGTACTTCTGCGTTTTTAAAGAATTTTTTCCCTCCTTATTCACTGACTCCTCACCAAAACTCTATAATAGATGGATATCCCCATTTTAGAGAGAAACTGAAAGTATGAGTTATCTAGCATATTCAAGAGTATATGTCTGCAAGTAGTAGAATACACAGTAAAACTTTCATTCTGAGTTTTTCCCATATCAAAGCTTCTTCCCAAATAATCTAATTCTACTTATCTCAATATTTTCTTGTTTTTGAGAGCATATATGTGCCTGTACACACATACACACACATACTTTGGGGTAATTCTGGCCAAAACTCAGGTCACAGATAACCTGTTGTTAAACATATGAAGCCATGTATTAGTTGACATTTTCAGATTCTGATGCCTGTTGCCCATTTCCTGGAAACTGAATATGAAGAAATATGTTCTTCTTTGGTTTCATCCAAACAGGGTGAAATTCTGAGAGTCAGCATTGAATTCTATCTCTTACACAGATTGTTCTCAGTCACACTTACCCAAATTAGCAAGGAAATGGTTAAGAATAAAATATTATTTATAATTATACAAAGTTAATTCTAAATGAAATTCTTTAATATAAATGTCAGGCACACCTCTTCAGGTGTGCCTGAACACTTCCTATTATTTACCCTGTTTTATTTCCATTGTTACTTTTTTAGTTTGGAAAGTTATCAAGTATATTTTCATGGTGCAAACACAAGACATGTTAAACTGATATATAAATATCTGGAAGACAGGTTAAAGTTTGTTTATTTAAACATGGTAGTCACAAAACTTCTCACTTATTTTTCTATAACTCATTTGGATTTCTTATAATTTGTGCCAGTTCACTTTTTTCTCAAAGTGAAAAAAAATTAGGAATTCTAATCAACCTTGATGTTAACATCCTATTTAATAGTTTTGCATTTACTGAAATCTTCACAGAAACAAGAAAACTCAAGGAGAAAGTGGAAATGTATTTAAAATGAATTAATAATACCAAATACAAATTAATAAACAACACAATTCCAAAAAATGTCTATTCTAAAGAATTCATAATGGTTTATCCAAAACCATGTTATTTTCATTCAGCCAGCAGTATAATTACAAGATAAACAGGTATATTCTTCGGTATATTTTCATTATTAGTAGAGTACACAATATCTTCCTTATTCTTTGAAGGTAATTGCAGGCATTGTATAATATATAACTGAAAACTAAGAAAACAAATAAAATACCTAGCCAGATGACTATTCATATATTTTTCTTAACTATGTTTTCTCTACTGCTTTGGATATATGTAATTTAATTTCAGATCAAACTAAGTTTTCAATCCAACCCATATTAAGTGGTGTGCCTTAGTAAAGATTAAATAAACATTTCTCATATGCATTATTAGTGTTAGAATATCATATACTAACCAACTAATTTTTTAAAAAAGAAAATGTATTAACTGTAAGTGAAAGTGAAGTTTCTCAGTCATGTCCGACTCTTTGCGACCCCATGGGCTGTAGCCTACCAGGCTTCTCAGTCCATGGGACTTTCCAGGCAAGAGTACTGGAGTGGGTTGCCATTTCCTTCTCCAATTAAATGTAAGAAGACATGTTACTTGTGACCTCCAAATGTAGCTCCTCCAATAAATCATACTTCCAGTGTTTATTGCCTCATATACATAGCATTATCCTCTTGAGTATGACCTGACATGACACACTGCTTTTGACCTGTCCAAGACAGTATGTGTGTCTCTGTTATTTCCAAAGTTGGATCATAAGAGGCCAAGTAGATTATACACAGATCTCTTGACATGCTTGTTCTAGGGGAAGCCAGCTACTTTATAAGCCCTATAACCTGAATCCTACTATCCAATCATGCTGTGAGGAACCACAAACAAACCACAAGGAGAGAGAGAGTGGGGGAGAAGAGTGCTTGACTGCTGCTGCTGCTAAGTCTCTTCAGTCGTATCCGACTCTGTGTGACCCCATAGAGGGCAGCTCACCAGGCTCCCCCGTCCCTGGGATTCTCCAGGCAAGCATACTGGAGTGGGTTGCCATTTCCTTCTCCAGTGCATGAAAGTGGAAAGTGAAAGTGAAGTCGCTCAGTCCTGTCCGACTCTTGGCGACCCCATGGACTGCAGCCCACCAGGCTCCTCCATCCATGGGATTTTCCAGGCAAGAGTACTGGAGTGGGGTGCCATTGCCTTCTCCAAAGTGCTTAACTAGTACTTGACTAGTCCCGGGTTATTTAACCCATCCAAGACCAAGCACCTTAGTGAAATCTGAGTAAAGAAACATTCTTAGATATTAGTCCCAGGACACCTCCTGTGGGGAAGAACCCAGGAATCAGGCTGGCAGCCTCCAGATGGATGGCTGCCCCTGACTCACCTAACCCCTCAAACCAGATGAGTCTCAGACAGCAAAGAGCAGACCTGACAGCTCTCACTCTATCTGACATATGACATTCAGAATTTTAAGTATAACTGATATATAAATGAGCCAGAAAGATGCTCTCTGTATTTTGGCCCTTAGGTTGTTTTATTCTTCATGCAGGCTGAGAACTGCTCATTTGAAATCACTCCAGTGCCAAATTCAATTTTTTACAAATCCATTTGCTTTAAAAATAGCTCAAACCAGAAGATTTTTAACCATTTAGAGCCTTCCTGCTTTGCATTTCCCCTAAGAAATCTCACCCAACATCTGCCAGCCATAGATAAGATAAGCCTGTGGTTAAAAGTCTTGAAGATGCCACTGTTCTTTGGGGCTTTCTGACTCAGACTCTCCACTGTGCTTATCCTACAACATCACCCAGGTACTGTAGACACGGAACCGTTTTCAGGAGCGTTCACAGTCTCCTGCTGTGAGGGATTTTCCCCACAGGCAAACCTGTCAGAGCACAGCCCAGTAAAGCATGTATAGACCTCTTTCACCCCTTATTCTTTGATCAGTCTCCAAATCCCCTAAACCCCCTACAGTAAAATTGCTTTCATTTTACCAAACTAAATATTGGGCTTTTTTGTTATGTAACAGTAAGAAATAACAGAAGCAATTTAAACCTTTTCCCTAAGGCATCCAAAGTCAATTGTAAAACAATAACTAACTGCTCTAAGAAATTTACCAAGTTGTATTTTATGCATTATTCATGTTAATACATGTAAACTATGGTCCAAGGCTGAGATGGTAACATTCTTGAAATAATGTTACTTTTCATGTTCCATCATATCTTTCTGCTGCATGCAGTTGAAATCTCCCCACTAGACTTTTGTGATAGTGAACTATCATTTGTATGATTTATAATATTTTAGCGTTCAGTTACTTTAGTATTGAACCCTTTTATTTTACCCTCGTTGGCTTCCCTGGTGGCTCAGATGGTAAAGAATCTCCCTGCAATGCAGGAGACCTAGATTCAATTCCCTCATCTGGAAGATCCTCTGGAGAAGGTAATGGCAACCCACTCCAGTGTTCTTGCCTGGAGAATCCCATGGGCAGAGGTGCCTAGTGGGCTATAGTCCATGGGGTCACAAAGAGTCAGACATGACTGAGCAACTAACACAGTCATATCTTTCTGAAGAACACTATGAGATGAAAAAACATTTTAGTAAGAACAGAAGGAATTTTCCCAAAATTTAACTTTCACTAATGCACAATGTAAAATCACAACTGCAGTAGTCTTGCCCATCAAAGAAAAAAATCCAATTCTGGAACTAATCAACTGTTCCTAAATTGTTAATATTAATATTCTTTCTTGGACTTCCTTGATGGCTCAAATGGTAAAAGTGTTTGTTTACAATGAGGGAGAACCGGGTTTGATCCCTGGGTTGGGAAGATCCTCTGGAGAAGGAAATGGCAATCCACTCCAGTACTACTGCCTGGAAAAATCCTATGGACAGAGGAGCTTGGTAAGCTACAGTCCATGGGATTGCAAAGATTCAGACACGACTGAGCGACTTCATTTTCATTTTTTTTCCTTATTTGTTTTCATTTACTTTTTGTAACTTTGTTTATTTGTAATACTTGCTTATTAACAAATAATACATTATTAACTAATAATTTTTTAACAAATATATACTTGTTTATTAAACTTCATTAACAGGTAAGCTGTAGTAAAAAAACATAGAAAATATTGAAGCAAAAATAAAACTTGGAAAATTAAAACTTTATATCTGTAAATGTTTATAAATAAGAATTAACTTCTTTATAACTAAGAAAATTAGCTTTCCTTAAAATTAGAAATAGACTTCCATATCATTATTTGCAGTATAAAACTCTCTGGTCTGCTGTGGGACCTTCATGTTCTATGTGAGCATCATCTGAGAACACTGATGTGAAGATTTTCTAATCACATATTTTTACTTGCAATATAAAGGAGAATTAAATAATAAGCCCTAAATATATGTGGCTAAATCATGTTTGAAGTTAAAGAAAATTTTTAAGCTTGCTTGAGAACTGAGCACATCTTCCCTGGCACTGGGCTAAGAGCAATCTACAAATCCATAGTAATTGACATATAGTTTTAACTCCACTCTACTCAGCCATGTGAGAAAACTTTCCAAAGAGCAGAGAAATTGATCTAAGGAAACCCAGGTTTTATTTCTGACTTTGTCACTTAACTTATAGAGTGATTTCATGAAAATTATATAACCAAACTGAGTCTTCATTTACTTATTTATAAAATCATATTGTAATAAAATCAGATGGTCATTTTCAGAAAAAGTTATAATTATCTGTTTTATATTAAGTGATTTGTTATTTTAATGAATTATTATAGAAGTCCAAACAATATTGTATGAGTTTGAGAAGGAACAAAGATCTCCATTTTACTTACCAAGAAAGTTTGTCACATGACCTAACACTTTCAGCAAAAGTGTTATATTCAGTTATGCCCTTTATAAGTCATTTATGGCATAATATCCAAGACGCACTGAATGGCAAAGAAACTGACAAAGCAGACTGCGATATCCATTTAGAAGCTTTAGAATCAAAGAAAATATAGTATCAATGTGACATAAAAAATTGTACCCAACTCAAAATATAAAATTCTATTCAAGTTTAAAATATTAATTATGTTTTGATTTCATTTCAATCTTCTTAAAAGCATACAAAATAATTATTTCCTTCATTTTATCAGTATTATTATGGATATTATTGGGTTATCAGAGAAGTGACAGTCAAATCTCTGAATCCATTTCAACCTTTCTCAATAAAAATTTTATTTCTGCATGTTAACTCCTGTAGGAAGATTCACTTGGCTAATATTAATTTGAAAAGGTGATTACATTTGAAAAGGTGAAACAGATTAGATAATAATTATTAATTAGCATAAATTAGCATTTATAGAGCTAGTTAACTTTTTTGAATAGAATGATTGCTTACCTAAAGGTCTTTTTTATTTTATTTTTATTTTTTCTTACCTAAAGTTATTAAACATTTACTGTGGAATATCAAACATTAGGAACAGTCTATTCATGCACTTCCATGTCTCAGCTGGCATGGCTCCTGGGCCAAAGCTCAGAAGACCCAGGAGAACCTGGAGGACACTAGGTATGGTCAATGAGTTCAGTCAAACAAGGTATGAAAAATAGAAGCCAGAAGTAGGTCAGACTGAGAGTTGTTTTTCAAAAAGACAAGATAAACACAAGTTCTGCCAACAAGTAAAATAGAACATTTAAGCTAGAATGAAGGGACAGAATCTAAAGCAAAAGCCATGGCAAGGATGCATCATGGTATGACAAAGTAAAGGTATGAATTGAGAGGAACAGAAAGAAGATGTAAGTGCCAAAATGCCAGAAGTGAACAGACTGTAGGAGTAGAATCAGCATTCAAATGCATTTCATAAATTTTAAAGCACCATAAAATCTTAGTAATTATTAAGTGTAGGCATGTATATGCTCAGTCATATCTGATTATTTTGCAACCCTATGAACTGTAACTCTCCAGGCTCCTCCATCATGGGACTTTCCAGGCAAGAATATGTTAGTGGGTTGCCATTTCCTCCTCCATGAGATCTTTCCAACCCAGGGATCCAACCTGCGTCTCCTGTGTCTCCTGAATTGACAGGTGGATTCTTCAACACTAAGCCACCTGGAAGTTCAATTATTAGATGCTATTGGTTAATTAAATTGTATGTTATGGCTCCAAATTAATCTCAATTATTTATGAAAGCTCTGCTTTATTCCAGATTTACACTAATTCCTTTCCACCTGAGTCTTTTTAGAGATTAGTTAGCACTTACCTTGCCAATTTTTTCAGTCTCCATTCATTACTCACCCCACTACTATCCAACTTGCATCCCCATGACTCTACTGTGACAGTTCTCCATCAGGTCACCCATGACTTCTAAGTGACTTTAATCGGGGGGGATCCTTAGCCCTGATCCTGCATGAGTGTCAAAAATAGTGTACCCATTTGACCACTCTTATCTTTGCTTAAACACTCCCCTTGCTAACTTCTATGCTATTAATGCTCCTATACCATTGACCATTGACCGCTCAGTTGTGTCCAACTCTTTGTGACCCCATGGACTGTAGCCTGCCAGGCTCCTATGTCCATGGGATTCTCCAGGCAAGAATACTGGAGTGAGTTGCCATTTCCTTCTCCAGGGGATCTTCCTAACTCAGGGATCAAACCCAGGTCTCCTGCATTGCAGGCGGATGCTTTATCCTCTGAGCCACCAGGGAAGCCCCTTATCAACACTCCTAATATGCCCCTTATTTTTCTTGTTGCTCCTTCTCTTTCTCCTTTGCTGACTCGGTCTTCTCAACACAGTCCTTACATGTCAAATCCCATTCCAGGCACTTTCTTCAGTCCTTTCCTCTTTTCACTCTGTACTCTCCTCACACCCTTTCACTCATCCCATGGTCTTCAGTTGCCAGGTATTTGTGTGTGTGTGTGTGTGTGACTTTTACATATAAAACAGTAGCTGAGGCCTCCTAGGTCCAGGTTCATATAATCAATTCACATTGTCCTCACCCACATGTCCCAAAGATACCCTAAACAGCCAGTTTAAAGCCAGCCCCCAGCATCTCCCTCTCTGCTCTCTTCTCATTGTTCCCTAGTGAGCAACACTCTCTTCCATCGAATTTTTCAAGGCAGAATCTTAAGGGTCATCCTTGGCTCTCTTCTGTTTCTCTACAGTCAGTCCATCACTAAATGCAGTTGATTTTATCTTATAACTTTAAATATATCTTTCCCTCATTTCTATTTTTACCTGTAGTCCAAGTTACTATGTATAGTCTTTCATGTGGATGTAATGCTATAGCTTCCTAACAGGGGTTTCTCCAATCCACAGGAAAAGCATTTTTTAAAGCAACCTGTCCAGGTATTTCCTCTGCTTGAAACCCATGAGAAAAGTTCACCAACTCTAACTGACTCATAGGGTCCTGGGTGACCTACTTCCTGAGACCATCTCTGGCCTCTCACATTCCTCCCTTCTGCAATCTGTTCACAAACCACACTACATTGTGTCTGCTGCATGAATACTCCATGTACACACCTATCATTGCCTTTGTGTCTGGTGCACTCATCCCCATTCTCTGCCATTCCCTAAATTAATTCCAGTTTATCTTTGGATCTCAGCCCCAGAGTTAATTCCTCAGAAAATCTTTCCTGGCCTGATCCTCCCAGGTTCCTCTAAAAGAATCAAGTCCCTCATATAGTCTCGTTACACCTTGAACTTTTCACACATAGTATTCACCACAGTGTATAAATGCAGGTATTTGTGTGACTGTAAACCCTGGGAGTAAGGGATGATACTGGTCTTTGATCACCCCTGCAAGTCCAATGCTAGATACAGGAGCCATCACAGAGTAGAGGTGCAACATTATCTGTTGAAAATTAAGTGCTTGAACTGAACCAGCCAGGTGAATATCTTTTCATCTTTTGAAGGTATTATGTTTTCCACAAATGAAATATTTCTAACTTTGTGCTTGTAACTCCATTCATGTTTGTATCATATTTATCATGCTGATGATGTACATGTATCTTTTTTCAACACAGGTTGTGAGTTCTTTAGCAGCCTGAGGTTAGAATCATGTCTTGTTCACTAATGTACACAGAGGCCTCTCACAGCACTAGGCATATCACAGGCTCACAGAAGTGGAAAGAACTGAAATAGAGAAAAAGATAAAGGCTGATGGTTGAAGATTTCAATTGGCCTTGCTTCAAGAATAAACCCATCTGTGCACAGGAGGTGAGAGCAGACATTACTGAGGAAATGTGTTAATCTGCTCTGTGTACCACAGGTAATGTCCTGAATCTGCTTTCAAGTCTTGCCAATCTGCTGAGTTTCAGAAAAATTCAAAGCTTGCTTCCTTTTTTCTCTTCTCCTTCTTACTCCCTCTTCATGGTAATTCTGTGTTTTGTTTTATTTTTTAAGGATAGACTTTAAATCCAAATAATTATAAAGTCTTAAAGTTTATTACCCAGAAATAAGATGACAGAGACAGGAAGTAGGAAGGAACTTTACTCTTAAAATTCTGGTTTTATCTATGAGTAATAGTAATATGAATCTTGAATCTTCACTAAACAAACTGGATATAGTTAACTTTTAAAACTCACATTAAAATGAATAATTTTGCCATTTCATGACCAGTTTGTTGAGGCATTTGTTGTTGCCCTAACTTCTCAAAATGAACCATTGCTTCTCACCCAGTTTGTCAATTTCTAGTTTATGTGCTATGTTAAATATAACTAATAAATGCATATTGAATTTTGCTTTTAATAACTGGCAATCTCTCACAGTGTTTAAAGCATAAAAACAAATAATCAAAGAGAAAGAGAACAGTAATCTCTCCCTTGCTTTCCAATCCTGAAAGATTGATATTATCCAAGTGAAAAATGTTGTATTCACTATGTAGGGAAATTTGAGGCACTACACATGACATAGATGATGAGTCTGAATTAAATGAGATAGGAATAGGAAACTTTGAAGTTTTGAGATAATAATCTCCCAGATAAGGAAAAAGTGAATATCTTTACCTATATTTAACAACTAAGCAAGTCATCAAAGGCAAGAACACACTAGAAAAAATTACATGCATATGATTTAATGAGTAATATTTTAAAATAAACATTACAATGATTTCTGATTTATTTGTATCTATCAGATGATGTGCATATTAGGTGCAATTAACCTTATCAGAAAGAATATTTCCAAAAGAATTTGTTTTCATTGGCCTGGGCTAACAGATTTCACACACTTAACTCTGGATTATGATATAAACAGAAGATATTAATATACTAATATGATTTTTCCAGTGGTCATGTATGGCTGCAAGAGTTGGACTGTGAAGAAGGCTGAGTGCCAAAGAACTGATGCTTTTGAACTGTGGTGTTGGAGAACACTCTTGAGAGTCCCTTGGACTGCAAGTAGATCCAACCAGCCCATTCTAAAGGAGATCAGCCCTGGGTGTTCTTTGGAAGGAATGATGCTAAAGCTGAAACTCCAGTACTTTGGCCACCTCATGCAAAGAGTTGACTCATTGGAAAAGACTCTGATGCTAGGATGAATTGGGGGCAGGAGGAGAAAGGGGCGACAGAGGATGAGATGGCTGGATGGCATCACCGACTCAATGGACGTGAGTTTGAGTGAACTCTGGGAGTTGATGATGGACAGGGAGGCCTGGCGTGCTGCAATTCATGGGGTCGAAAAGAGTCGGACATGACTGAGTGACTGATCTGATCTGAATATGAATTACTTCCTAGAATTTTCCACTTGTTTAAAAAATGAATAGAAAATTAAATTCATCCTTATTGAAATTCAACATACATATAATAAAATGCCTCTTTTTTAACATACCATTCAATGAGCTTTAGCAAGTATATACAACAAGAATTGTACAAATCATGTTGTATACAAGTGTATACTCATGTTTGTATACAACATGAGTAACTGTTTTAATGAAGATATAGAATATATGAATTTGTTTATCCATTCATCTGTTGATAAACATTTGGATTATTTTCAGTTTGGGGCTATTATTATTGAAACTGTGATGAATGTTTATGTACAAGTTTCTATGGAACTTTTATTCCTTTTTGATACATATCTAAGAGAGGAATTGCTAAATCACATGGAAGGTATATGACTTCCCCACTGGCTCAGAGGTAAAGAATCTGCCAGCCAATGCCTTCCAATGCAGAAGACACAGATTCAATCCCTAGGTTGGGATCGGGAAGATCCCTTGGAGAAGGAAATGGCAATTCACTGTGGTATCCTTGACTGGAAAAGCCCATGGACAGCAGAGCCTGGAGGTCCACAGAGTTGAAAAGGGTTAGACACGGCTGAATGACTAAAAAACAACAATAATGAAAGGTATATATTAAACTTTATAAGAAACTGCTAAATCTAAAAAAAAAGTTGATTCTTTCATATTTACAGAGAGTAAATTTCAATTTCTTTTCATAAGAATTTAAACACCTTTCATGACGAAAAGAGTCTGGTCTCAAGTTGTTTTCCTTTGTTCTGATGGCATATTCAACTAGCATCAGGGTCTACTGCCATGTTCACATCAAGATTAATTTGACTTCTGGTGCAAGATGGCAGTGTAGACGGACATGTGCTCACCTCCTGCAAGAACACCAAAATTGCAACTAGCTCTTGAACAAACATTGACAAGATGATGCTGGAACCCATCAATGAAAGATATCCCATGTTCAAAGACAAAGAAGCATCACCGAGATGGAAGGAAGGTCACAACAATGATAAAATCAAACCCCATACCTGCCAGGTGGGTGACTCACAAACTGGAGAATAATATTACCAAAGAAATTACACACTGCTGTGAAAGTTCTGAATCCCATGTCAGGCTTTCCAGACTGAGAATCCAACAAATGGACTGGGAATCCCCAAAGAATCTGGACTTGGCTGCCAGAAGGATTTGATTATAGGACTTCTACATGACTGGGGGAAACAGACACTCCAGTCATGGAGAGCACAAACAAAATCTTGTGCAAACCAATACCCAGAGGAAAGAAGCCACAACTCCACAGACAACTGAGGCAAAGCAACATGCTAGTTTTGGAGGGTCTCTTGTGAAGGTGTGGGTTGCCAGGGACTTGGGATAGGGAAGGGGGCACTTGGCAGCATCAGCCAGAAATGTTACCTTTGGTATAAACCCTCTTGGAAGTCACGATTAACCCTACCAAGAGCACATAGACCCCAGGGCTGGGTCCTCAGGCCAAACAACTACAACAGAGGGAGTAGAGCAACACCCATCAGCAGATAATTGGATTAAAGCTTTACAGAGCAAGGCCCTGCCCATCAGAGCAAGACCCAGGTGTTTGTTGTTTTTTTTTTTCCTATCACCAGTCCATAATATCAGAAAGCGTACACAAGCCTCTTTGTTGTTGTTCAGTCATTCAGTCATATCTGACTTTTTGCAACATCAAGGACTGCATCACACCAGATTTCCTCATCCTTCACCATTTCACAGAGCTCTCTCAAATTCATGCCCATTGAGTTGGTCATGCCACTCAACCATTTCATCTTGTGTCATCCCCTTCTTCTTCTGCTTTCAATCTTTCCCACCATCAGGGTCTTTTATAATGAGTCAGTTATTTGCATTAGGTGGCCAAAACATTGGAACTTCAATTTCAGAATCAGTCCTTTCAATAAATATTCAGCATTGATTTCCCTTAGGTTTGACTGGTTTGATCTCCTTGTAGTCCAAAAGACACTCAAGAGTCTTCTCCAACACCACAGATGAAAAGCATCAATTTTTCAGTGCTCATTTTTCATGACGTACTCTGCATATAAGTTAAATAAGCAGGATGACGATATACAGCCTTCACAGTACTCCCTTCCCAATTTAGAATCAGTCCACTTGTCTTGGAAAGAATTTCTTTGGAAGGAATGATGCTAAAGCTTAAACTCCAGTGCTTTGGATACCTCAGGCGAAAAGTTGACTAATTGGAAAAGACTCTGATGCTGGGAGGGATTGGGGCAGGAGGAGAAGGGGACGACAGAGGATGAGATGGCTGGATGGCATCACTGACTCGATGGACGTGAGTCTGAGTGAACTCGGGGAGATGGTGATGGACAGGGAGGCCTGGCGTGCTGCGATTCATGGGGTGGCAAAGAGTCGGACACGACTGAGCGACTGAACTGAACTGAACTTGTCTTGGCTTTCCAAGATGTCTGGCTCTAGGAGAGTATTCACACCCTCATGGTTATCTGGGTCATGAAGGTCTTTTTTCTATAGTTTTGTGTATACTTGCCACCTGTTTTTAATATCTTCTGCTTCTGTTAGGTCCGTACTGTTTCTGTCCTTTATGGTGCCCATCTTTGCATGTTCAAATGTTCCCTTAGTATATCTAATTTCCTTGAAGAGATCTCTAGTCTTTCCCATTCTATATTTCTCCTGTATTTCTTTGCACTGATCCCCGAGGAAGGCTTTCTTATCTCTCCATGCTATTCCTTGGAACCCTGCATTCAAATGGGTATATCTTTCCCTTTTTCCTTTGCCTTTATCTTCTCTTCTTTTCTTAGCTATTTGTAAGATCTCCTCAACAACCATTTTGCTCTTTTGCATTTATTTTTCTAGGGGATGGTCTTGGTCACTGCCTCCTGTACAATGTCATGAACCTCCATCCATAATTTTTAAGGCATTCTGTCTATCAGATCTAATTCCTTGAATCTATTACTTCCATTGTATGTTTTAAGGGATTTGATTTAGGTCATACCTGAATGGTCTAGTGGTTTTCCCTACATTCTTCAATTTAAGTCTAAACTTTACAATAAGGAGTTCATGATCTGAGCCACAGTCAGCTCCTGGTCTTGTTTTTGCTGACTGCATAGAACTCCTCCATCTTTGGCTCCAAAGAATATAATCAATCTGACTTCAGTATTGACCATCTGGTGATGTCCCTGTGTAGTGTCTTCTCTTGTGTTGCTGGAAAAGTGTGTTTGCTGGGACCACAGAGTTTAGAAAATGATAAAACGTAGAAATATTTTCTATATTAAATGACACTATATGTGTAAACACCAATGTTATATTTTGAATATAGAGTTAAGATTTCTGGGAAGGATTAGTTCAGTCGCTCAATGTGTCCAATTCTTTGTGACACCATGGACTGCAGCACACCAGGCCTCCCTGTCCATCATCAACTCCCAGAGTTTACTCAGATGTCCATTGAGCCGGTGATGCCATCCAACCATATCATCCTCTGTCGTCCCCTTCTCCTCCTGCCTTCAATTTTCACCAGCATCAGGGTTTTTACCAATGAGTCCATTCTTCTCATCAGATGGCCAAAGTATTGGAGTTTCAGCTTCAGGATCAGTCCTTCTGATGAAAATTCAGGACTGATTTGCTTTAGGAAGGACTGGCTGGATATTTTTGCAGTCCAAGGGACTCTCAAGAGTCTTCTCCAACACCACAGTTCAAAAGCATCAATGCTTCGCTGCTTGCTTTCTTTATAGTCCAACTCTCACATCCATACATGACTACTGGAATCTCTCATAAATTCTTGAACTTCAAATTGAGCCCAAAATTGAGGCTAATTTTCCATCAGTGCTTGGTAGACCTCATAAAATGATCCCAAAGTTTACCACTTAAGAACAAACAAGAGTAAAGTGTCCAACACCCAGTTCAAGAAAGGTTGTCCACCCAAATTACACTCTGAAAAGAATGCAGGGTGACAATAGCATGAAGCACTTTGGTTAAAAAAAAAAAAAAAAAAAGGTCCTTAGGTTGTTCGATGCACATCTCAGGGAGAATTTCAATGACCTCAGATTCTTACATTTTTCCTTATATAAGAAAGTACTACAATCATTAACTTGAGATATCTGTTGTTTATAATCAGCAGAGGAAAAGAACAGAATGGGAAAGACTAGAGATCCCTTCAAGAAAATTAGAGATACCAAACATTCATGCAAAATATTAAAGGAAGAATTACCAAGGAGAACATATTTCATAGCCAAAGATGGGCCTCATTATAAGGATAGACAATGGGTAATGCAGAACGCCAAGAGAAGCAAGAAGATATTGAAAGAAGAACGTGGTGGAATGCAACTAGACAGCCACTATGAGAATAGACTAAAACACATTGAAAAAGATGCCTCATACCAGCATCCACTGCTATATAACAGAGGAAACAGAATTGAAAAGACACATATACCCAATGTCATTCAGCACTGTTATAATGCCAGGAGATGGAAGCAACCTAGATGTCCATCAGCAGATGAATGGATAAGAAGCTGTGGTACATATACACATGAATTCCAGCATTGAAAAGAATACGTTTGAATCAGTTCTAATGTGATGGATGAAACGAGCGATTATACAAAGTGAAGTAAGCCAGAAAGAAAAACACATACAGTATACTAATGCATATATATGAATTAGAAGATGGCAATGATGACCTGTATGCAAGACAGCAAAAGAAACACAGATATGTAGAGCAGACTTTGGACTCCGAGGGAGAGGAGAGGGTGGGATGATTCGGAGAATGGCATTGAACATGCATACTATCATGTAGAAACGAATCGCGGTCTATGTCCAATGCAGGATACAGGATGCTTGGGTGGTGCACAGGGATGACCAGAGGATGGGAAACAACCCGTGGTGGATTCATGTCAATGTATGGCAAAACCAATACAGTATTGTAAAGTAAAATAAAGTAAAAATAAAAACAACTAAGGCAAAAAAAAAAAAAAGAATACACAGAAGAACTGTACAAAACAGATCTTCATAACCTGGATAATCACAATGGTATGATCACTCATCTAGAGCCAGACATCTTGGAATGTGAAGTCAAGTGAAAGCATCACTACGAACAAAGCTAGTAAAGGTGATGCAATTCCAGGGGAGCTATTTCAAATCCTTAAAGATGATGCTGTGAAAGTGCTGCACTCAATATGCCAGCAAATTTGGAAAACTCAGCAGTGGCCACAAAAGGAAAAGGTCAGTTTTCATTCCAATCCCAAAAAGGCAATGCCAAAGAATGCTCAAACTACCACACAATTGCACTCATCTCACATGCTAGTAAAATAATGCTCAAAATTCTCCAAGCCAGGCTTCAACAATATGTGAACCATGAACTTCCCGATGTTCAAGCAGGTTTTAGAAAAGGCAGAGGAATCAGAGATCAAATTGCCGACATTCGCTGGATCATGGAAAAAGCAAGAGAGTTCCAGAAAAATATCTATTTCTGCTTTATTGACTATGCCAAAGCCTTTGACTGTGTGGATCACAATAAACTGGAAAATTCTTGGACAGATGGGAATGCCAGACCACCTCACCTGACTCTTGAGAAATCTGTATGCAGGTCAGGAAGCAACAGTTAGAACTGGACATGGAACAACAAACTGGTTCCAAAAAGGAAAAGGAGTATGTCAAGGCTTTATATTGTCACCCTGCTTACTTAACTTCTATGCAGAGTACATCATGAGAAATGCTGGACTGGAAGAAACACAAGCTGGAATGAAGATTGCCTAGAGAAATATCAATAACCTCAGATATGCAGATGACACCACCCTTATGGCAGAAAGTGAAGAGGAACTAAACAGCCTGTTGTTGAAAGTGAAAGAGGAGAGTGACAAAGTTGGTTTAAAGCTCAACATTCAGAAAACGAAGATCATGGCATCCAGTCCCATCACTTCATGGAAAATAGATGGGGAAAAAGTGGAAACAGTGTCAGAGATTATTTTTGGGGGGGCTTCAAAATCGCTGCAGATGGTGACTGCAGCCATGAAATTAAAAGACGCTTACTCCTTGGAAGAAAAGTTATGGCCAACCTAGATAGTATATTCAAAAGCAGAGACATTACTTTGCTGACTAAGGTCCGTCTAGTCAAGGCTATGGTTTTTCCAGCGGTCATGTATGGATGTGAGAGTTGGACTGTGAAGAAGGCTGAGTGCCAAAGAATTGATGCTTTTGAACTGTGGTGTTGGAGAAGGCTCTTGAGAGCCCCTTGGACTGCAAGGAGATCCAACCAGTCCGTTCTGAAGGAGATAGCCTTGGGATTTCTTTGGAAGGAATGATGCTAAAGCTGAAACTCCAGTACTTTGGACACCTCACGCAAAGAGTTGACTCATTGGAAAAGACTCTGATGCTGGGAGGGATTGTGGGCAGGAGGAGAAGGGGGCAACAGAGGATGAGATGGCTGGATGGCATCACTGACTCGATGGACGTGACTCTGAGTGAACTCCGGGAGTTGGTGATGGACAGGGAGGCCTCATGTGCTGCAATTCATGGGGTTGCAAAGAATCGGACACGACTGAGTGACTGAACTGAACTGAACTGAGTAATATTTTACCATAATATGTGCTTGACTTATATAAATCTTATATAAATTGATTTCTCCCCTACCTCTTTGGATCAGTTTTCTCAGAGCTTACTGAGCAACTATTTCCCAGGCTTTAGTTCTCAGTAAGACCCTGAATAACATTTAAACTCACAGCTCTCATGTGTGCATTTTTTTAAGTCAAATACTTATAAAACAACTATAAAAAGCATATGAGAGATGATTGTCCCATGCATATCATGAAAACAGATCTACTCTTGGATGTAATTCTGAATTGGCTATGTTACATCTATTTCCCCTGTGATCAACACAGTGACATTGTCTACTAGGGAACCATTCATCCATCTAACACATGAAATCAACCTTGTTTTCATATACTAATTGGCCAACAATCATATCAAATTACCTGGGAGACTGAAGAGGAAGCTGATGAGTTCCCCTCTGGCTCTCAGTTCTATATTTAAATACTAAAGTATGTGGGTCAGTTTTATTTTTCTTTGTTTTTGTTTGTTTGTTTCTTTGTTTTGATTCTTGGTGTTTGATTATAGGGATTCCCCAGTGGCTCAAAGGTGAAGAATCATCCTGAAATGCATGCAGGAGCTGCAGAAGACCCAGGCTGGATTCCTGGGTAGGGTAGGGTCCTGTATGCCAATCCACTCCAGTATCCTTGTATGGGAAAATCCCATGGACAGAGGAGACTGGTGGGCTTCAGTCCATAGGGTCACAAAGAAGTACACATGACTGAAGAGCCTTAGCACACATGCATGCACATTCAATTATACCTTAAATTATTTAAGTCTACTCTGTGTCATCAATCTTATAGCTCTCTGGTGTGGAAACTAGGAGTAAGACAAGGCCTTAATAGAATAAATATTCAGTGACTACCAGTCTTCAGACTACCAAAAACAATTGGCATCATCCAGTTTGTAAACCAAAATCATGGTTCGGTACACCATCTGATTTCCTCTTACATTTGGAGCTAAAGTTAAGCCCATGCTACATAGTGTTAGCCATGCTAGCAAAGTAATGCTCAAAATCCTCCAAGCCACGCTTTTAACAACATGTGAATCATGAATTTCAAGATGTTCAAGATGGATTTATTTTTCTTAATTTTTTTCTTCCTAAATCTTTTTATTTTAAATTATTTAATAATGTTTTATTATCTCCAAACGCTGGTTTGTTAATGATTTATAGCTTGCCATGCTTTGATTTCCTACAATGTGCATATAAAGTAGACATTATCATAATCAACTTAACTCTTGACTCAAAATTACTCTTTGGTGGGTATGTTATACCCACTATGTAGTATGCCTACAAGAAACTATTCTTAAACCTGTTCAAGTAAGTTATATTTATTAGGTATTTGTATACTTTTATTTATCTATTTATTTTTACTTTATAATATTGTATATTGTATTGATTTTGCCATACATTGACATGGATCCACCATGGGTGTACATGTGTTACCCATCCTGAACCTCCCTCCAACCTCCCTCCCCATCCCATCCCTCTGGGTCATCCCAGTGCACCAGCGCCGAGCATCCTGTCTCATGCATTGAACCTGGACTGATGACTCGTTTCATATATGAAAATTTACATGTTTTAATGCCTTTCTCCCATATCTTCCCACCATCGCCCTCTCCCACAGAGTCCAAAAGTCCGTTCTATACATCTAGGTCTCTTTTGCTGTCTCACATACAGGGTCATCGTTACCATATTTCTAAATTCCATATATATGCATTAGTATACTGTATTGGTGTTTTTCTTTCTGGCTTACTTCACTCTGTATAATAGGCTCCAGTTTCATCCACCTCATTAGAACTGATTCAAATGTATTCTTTTTAATGGCTGAGTAATATTCCATTGTGTATATGTACCACAGCTTTCTTATCCATTCATCTGCTGATGGACATCTAGGTTGTTTCCATGTCCTGGCTATTATAAACAGTGCTGCAATGAACATTGGGGTACACGTGTCTCTTTCAAATCTGGTTTCCTTGGTGGGTATGCCCAACAGTGGGACTGCTGGGTCGTATGGCAGTTCTATTTCCAGTTTTTTAAGGAATCTCCACCCTATTCTCCATAGTGGCTGTACTAATTTGTATTCCCACCAACAGTGTCAGAGGGTTCCCTTTTCTCCACACCCTCTCCAGCATTTCTTGCTTGTAGACTTTTGGATATCAGCCATTCTGACAAGCATGAGATGGTACCTCATTGTGGTTTTGATTTGCATTTCTCTGATAATGAGTGATGTTGAGCATCTTTTCATGTGTTTGTTAGCCATCTGTATGTCTTCTTTGGAGAAATATCTGTTTAATTATTTAGTGCACTTTTTGATTGGGTCATTTATTTTTCTGGAATTCAGCTGCAGGAGTTGCTTGTAAATTTTTGCAGAGGAACCAGAGATCAAATTGCCAGCATCTGCTGGATGTTGAAAAAGCAAGAGAATTCCAGAAAAACATCTGTTTTATTGACTATGCCAAAGCCTTTGACAATATAGATCACAACAAACTGTTGAAAATTCTTAAAGAGATGGGAATACCAGACCACCTAACATGCCTCCTGAGAAGTCTGTATGCAGGTCAAGAAGTAAAAGTTAGAAGCAGAGATGGAACAACAGACTGGTTCCAAACTGGGAAATGAATATGTCAATTCTGTATATTGTCACCCTGCTTATTTAAATTATATGCAGTGTACATCATGATAAATGCTGGACTGAATTAAGCACAAGCTGGAGCGATTGTGCAAGATTGCTGAGAGAACTATCAATAACCGCATATATGCAGAGGACACCACACTTATGACAGAAAACAAAGAAGAACTAAAGAGCCTCTTGATGAAAGTGAAAGAGGAGAGTGAAAAGTTAGCTTAAAACTCAACATTCAGAAAACTAAGATCATGTCATCTGGTCCCATCACCTCTTGGCAAGCAGATGGGGAAACAGTGGAAACAATGACAGACTTTATTGTTTCGGGCTCCAAAATTACCACAGATGGTGACTGCAGCCATGAAATTAAAAGATGCTTGCTCCTTGGAAGAAAAGTTATGACCAAACTAGACAGCATATTAAAAAGCAGAGACATTATTTTGCCAACAAAAGTCCATCTAGTCAGTTATGGTTTTTCCAGTAGTCATGTATCGATGTGAGAGTTGGACTATAAGACAGCTGAGTGCCAAAGAATTGATGCTTTTGAACTGTGCTGTTGAAGAAGACTCTTGAGAGTCCCTTGGACTGCAAGAAGATCCAACCAGTCCATCCTAAAGGAAATCAGTCCTGAATATTCATTGGAAGGACTGATGCTGAAACTGAAACTCCAATACTTTGGCCACCTGATGCGAAGAACTGACTCATTGGAAAAGACCCTGATGCTGGGAAAGATTGAAGGTGGGAGGAGGAGACAACAGAGGATGATATGATTGGATGGCATCACTGACTCAGTGGACATGAGTTTGAGTATACTCTGGGAGTTGGTGATGGACAGGGAGGCCTGGTGTGCTGCAGTCAATGGGGTCGCAAAGAGTAGGACATGACTGAGTGACTGAACTGAACTGAATGCATTTTTAAATATGTTGTATTAGAAATACTCATTCTCAGTGAGAGGGGCAGAAGTTTTTTATTCTGCATGTGATAACTAATATTTGCTATAAAGAGTTAGCTCAAGATAAACTCAAAGATAAATATCCTGAATTTTTACATAATAGCTCTCCTTGGTATCCCACTAATGCTTTAGAATGTATCTGCTCTTTCCTTATCAATAGTATTCCTGGTCTGTAGGAAGAATTCAATTTCATTTATCTCATGTGTAAATTACAGGCAGCTTGGAATCAGTAAGGCACAGTATTGGATTTAAATTAAGGAAAGTGAGAGAGTGTAAGAGATCATGATATGGTTAGATATTGTGACTGAACTGTAATGGACTTTACTGCTAAATATCAAAAAGTACAAAACAGATGAAAAAGAGAGAGAATCATCAAAATTTGCCCATCTAGAGTCAGACTTGATATATCATCACCTGATTTCTCTTACAGAAATCTTGGTACTCCTCTCCAATTTGTTGTTTCCTCCTCTCAATAAATCATCATTATCCAGCAAATTTTTAAAAAAGGTCACCATTTACTTTTGCCTTTACATCAACTCTCATAAGTCAGTTGTCGCTCATTCATGTCCAATTCTTTGAGACCCCATGGACCGCAGCATACCAGGCTTCCCTGTCCATCACCAACACCTGGAGCCTGCTCAGACCAATGTCCATCAAGTCAGTGATGTCATCCAACCATCTCATCCTCTGTTGTCCCCTTCTCCTTCTGCCTTCAATCTTTCCCAGCATCAGGATCCGCTCCAAAGAGTCAGTTCTTCGCATCAAGTGGCCAAAGTATTGGAGTTTCAGCTTCAGCATCAGTCCTTCCAATGAATATTCAGGACTGATTTGCTTTAGGATGGACTGGTTAGATCTCCTTGCAGTCCAAGAGACTCTTAATGGTAAACTTCTCCAACACCACAGTTCGGAAGCATCAATTCTTTGTCACTCAGCTTTCTTTATAGTCCAGCTCTCACATTCATACATGACTACTGGCAAAACCATAGTTTTGACTACACAGACCTATGCTGGCAAAGCAATGTCTCTGCTTTTTAATATGCTGTCTCATTGGTCGTAACTTTTCTTCCAAGGAGCAAGCGTCTTTTAATTTCATGGCAGCAGTCACCAGCTGCAGTGATTTTGGAGCCCAAGAAAATAGTCTCTCACTGCTCCCATTTACCCCATCTATTTGTCATCAAATGATGCGACCACATTCCATGATCTTTATTTTTGGAATGTTGAATTTTAAGCCGGCTTTTTCAGTCTTCTCTTTCACTTTCATCAGGAAGTTATTTAGTTCCTCTTCACTTTCTGTCATAAGGATGGTGTCATCTATGTATCTGAGATTATTGATAATTTCTCCTGGCATTCTTGATTTCAACTTGTGCTTCATTAAGCCTGGCATTTCGGATGATGTACTCTGCACATAAGTTAAATAAGTAGGGTGACAATAGACAGCCTTGACATATACCTTTCCCCATTTGGAACCAGTCTGTTATTCCATGTCTGGTTCTAACTGTTACTTCTTGACCTGCATACACATAGCTAATCCATCACCAAAGTCTGTGAGTTTTCAAAATTTTATTTTGTATTGGGATATAGCTAATTAACAATATCATTATGACTTCAGGTGAACAGTGAAGGAAGTCACTCATACGTATATATGTATTGCTTTTTTCAATTAATTTTTATTGAAGTGTAGTTGATTTACATTGTTGTGTTAGTTTCTGCTGTATAGCAAAGTGAATCAGTTACACATACACATATATCCATTTACTTTTAGATTATTATTCCATGTAGTTATTGATTACTGAGTAGAGTTCCTGTACTATACAGTAGGTCCTTACTAGTCTACTTTATACATTGTAATGTGTACATGTCGATCCAGCTCTCCAAATTTATCCCTTCCTGCTGTTCCCCTTGGTAACCATAAGTTTGCTCTCTACATCTGTGACTCTATTTGTGTTTTGTAAATAAGTTCATTTCCAGCATTTTTTTTTTAACTTCCACATATAATTGTAATATTTTCCCTTCTCTGTCTGACTCTATTTTACAATATATCTCAAATGTTTTCTTTTCATCTCTACCCAAGCCCAGGTTTTCCTCACCTCACTGGGAGTTTAATATTAGTAGATAACCTGTCTTATATACTCTACTTTTATCAACAATGAAATCAGTTTTGTCATAGTAGAATAATTTTTTAAAGTAAGTTTTAAAAATCAGCACTCATCAGTCCTCTGACTTAAATCTTCCAACAATCTTTTATTGCAATCTGAATGAAAACATTTTCCAAATTATAACTTTCAGTGTCCTGAATGATGTCATTGCTAATTTCTCCCATTTCTTCTGATACCTCAATCTAAGATGACTTGTTTCATTACTTTTTTTCTCTTACTTGGGATGTAGTTTTCAAATTCCTAGCAGTTGACATATGTTATATAACTATATATGTATGTATATGTAATTTACATATTCATATTTTAAATATATGACAAATGAGAAAATAAATACATGTAAGTCAGCTCTCTGCCTTCTCCACAGTTCCTTATGTCAGTAAGGGATTAGTCACAGTGACTCCAAAGGAAGTCTAAACCCACTTTTCAGTGACAACCACTTGTTAAGCTTGTTAAGCTAAGTCTCCAACCACAACACTCCAGGCAAGACTGGACTCTGCTTTGCACTCATTCCAATCTTGTTCTTAGCTTTTTTATCATAATTTGCCTGGAATATGACAGAAACTAAGTATAGTTCTTTTATGAGATGAGGCAACAAATCTAAAAATGAACTAACATAAGGCTACACACTGTTGAAACATGGAGATAACACATTGTTGAAAGAATATTTATTTAATCATTCCATAGATATATACTGAGTATTTTACCAGTTGTTCCAGATTTTGTTGGGGTTGAGGTATATAAAATTGAGAGTGCAGAATCCCTTTAAAAATTACAAAGATTACTTTTTCAACTTTCACTAAAGCATGTGACATGTGAAAACGTGCTTAGGGCTTCTCGCTATTGCTTATGCAAATGAGGGGTCTGAAAGTTAAGTGTAGTATCCTTGATGGCAAGTGGTGAGAGCTGTCTGAGAGCTGACAAAACATTGTACCATTTACCAATCAGTTGTGAAAGACATCCCAGCTCTGAAAGAGACAGTCAATAGTGAAGAATTATAATAAATATTAAAAATGCTGAGGTCAAGGGAAATCCAGGGTGCTTTAAAGCAAAGTAGAGGACTGCTTGGGGAAGGCCTTATGGAAGAAGTAGCATTGTGTCAGAGTGTTTTAGCTCAGACTTGCCCTTGCCAGGAAAATAGCCTTAAGGGGAGAGGATGGTATTAATGAAAATGAGGTACAACAGTGCGACAGAGGTGATAGCCTTTGCAAAAGCACTGAGGTGTAGAAGAGGTTGTCAGACTTGTGAACCGTCAATCTAAGGGGGAAGCATCAAGCACTGATGACAGCGGAGGGCAGATATCCATTCAAAAAAACTGGTGTCACACTAAGGAGCCTGTTTTCTCCTGAAAGTCACTGAACATGTTTAAATTGGGAAATAATTGAAAACTCTGTGTCTTGATAATGTTATTCTTTTGGTAATGTAGAAAATCAGTTGAAGTAGAACAAGATTGGAACCAACAGGAATACATAGTGTGCTGTTTTTTTTAAACAGTGATGAGGAAAATAATAAAGGCTTCAAAATAAGGCATCTGGAAGACACCTACTTCCAGTTCATGTTCTTCATTCAAAGAGGAATTATTTAAACAATGCAAAATATAGTGGGAATTTTAATCTCATTAATAACAGGAACATTAGGAAATTGAGTATCCTGGCTAATTGTCTCCAATCTGCTCCTACTGGGCCTCCCTGGTGGCTCTGCAGTAAACTATCCACCTGCAATTCAGGAGCTGCAGGAGATGCAGGTTCAGTCCTGGGGTCAGGAAGATCCTCTGGAGGGTAACATGGCAAACCACTCCAGTGTTCTTGCTTGGAGAATCCAGTGGACAGAGGAACCTGGTAGGCCACTGTTCATAGGATCACAAAGAGTCAGACATAACTGAAGCAATTTAGCACACACACTGCTCCTACTGCACCAAACTTAACAGTTAATTAAACTTCAGTTTTCTAGTCTGTGGAATGGGAAAAATGACCCAGAAAATCTCTGAAGTTGCCTCGCAATTTTAAAATTCTATGGACTGCACAATTTGTCCCATTTCTATTATAGAGCTCTTTTTTTTCTATTTTCTATTTCTATTTCTATTTTCTATTTATTGCTCTTTTCTGCAAGTTAGGAAAAGAAAATGAGCTCATTAACTTGGAATGAATCCTCCAATTGTTCTGCCTTATATCTAGAATGCCAAGCATTAAGATAGATTTTTACAAATAGTAATTAAAAAATTAGTTGTCTTTAATGAAAAGGTTCTTCAAAAGAAGAGTATACTTTACCCAGATGGCCAATATAGGAAAAGTTAATAAAAGGATGTTGGTGCCAAAGATAAAACTGATAGACTTTAATATAATAAATAAAATATCACCATGGTCTTCATATATTTCCTTGACTAAATAACATTGCATGTCCTTTTGATTTATGGAGTACCTTAAGGCATATTTCTTATCAGATCATGTTAACCATGACTTTGGACAATACGATAGAGAAAATATAAAGTAGGTGGTCAGATTTCTTTGGTGTGTCATGCCTATTGTCTTAGATAACAAGTTTTGTTTTTTTTTTAATAAGTTATAGTGCCATTTTTAGTGTTAACATTGAAGCCACAATAAATATTTAACAGGAAAATAAAATGCAGAAATAAGCGCATCTAAAGACATAAATAGACAATCTGACTTGGTTCCATGAATGCAGGAATTTTACCCTGCATTTCCAAATTTGTCTTAATAACACTGTATCCTTTCTATTGTAGGTTAAATTTATTTTCAAAATAACACTGCTATATTAGTGAATATTAAAGGGACAAATAAAGTTGTAAAGATTTAAACAGTATCTATGTCTGAAATAAAAATGGAATGATAATTCATGCAGGTATTTCATTAACATAAAGAAGAGTATAATTTAAATATAAATTCTATTTTATTTTTTAATATAAATTTATTTATTTTAATTGGAGGCGAATTACTTTATTAAAGAGTTAACTGTTTTCTCTTATGCCATCATAGCAGAAATTGTCTCTCTCTCTTTCAACATATCATATGTTATTTATCTTAAAATAACATAAATTAATAGTTATGTACAACTAAGCACCTCAACATTCCATGGTTATAAATTCAGTTTAAGCTGTTTTAAATAGTTCTAATATTTAATTCTAACTGCAGTTTTGTTGAGGTGCTCCTATTCTCCACTTCAAAAACCTGGTATCAAGCAAGTGCTTATGCATAATTTACTATGTATACACATGTCAGCAAGCCATTCAAGACACCTAATCAATATATATTCAAAATAATGTGTTTTATTTTACAAATGGAGACACAGAGAATAGAATTTCTTGTGTTTGAACATATTTGAGTCCAAAACAGCAATTTTATATGATTCATGTAATATGTGAGATATTTCATATAGTTTATACTAATGTGTGAGAGTCATTAAAAAAACTTTCTTTTTTCAAGAATTTTAATTAATTAAAGACCATTTTTGGAACATTAATATATAAAGTATAGGATATAATAAACCAAAAGCAAGGAAAGCTGCATTGTGAAAAGATCACATTTTCAAATATACTAGAACCAAAACCTAAAAAAAAAACAAAAAACAAACAAACAAAAAAAAACCTGCCAGTTCTGGACTCGATTTTCCCCTCAGCTGAGGCATCATAAGAACCAGAAGCTCTCTGTTGAGTAGTTCCAAATTATCTATGGAAGAAAAGGGGAAAACACACATGTCAAGTCTTCTATGGGGGTCACCTGGAACTCCAACTGCAAAGTACATGACTTTGAAGCCATCATACTAGAAATACATACTTCACAGGTGGCAGCGATGCCAGATGGAGATGAAGCCTTGTACATTTAACCAAATAAACTAAAAAAATGTTTGGTGAGATTTTAGGTAAATTAAATTAGCAAGAATATGTGTTAATCACTCAGTTAAGTTCAACTCTTTGTAATCATATGGACTGGAGCTCACCAGTCTCTCCTGTCAATTGAACTCTCCAGACAAGAATACTGAAGTGGATAGCCATTCCTTCCTCCAGGGGATCTTCCTGACCCAGGAATCGAACCCAGGTCTCAAGCATTGTTGGCAGATTCTTTACCATCAGATCCATCAGGGAAGCCCAGAAGATTGTAATTGACATGATGTCAATTACATGATTGCAATTGACATGTTAGGACTGTTTTATTCTAGTAAGATACTGGGGAAAGTACAATAAAATAAGGACTTTAGAGCAGAGTAGATCCTCCTTTTTCATATTTTCTCTTTGCATTAATGCCCTTGTAAAGAACTGTTTTAAAAATATGAACATTTTAGAATTTGGCTGTTCAGTGCTAAGTTTAGAGTGACTTACTCCCCCTCACCAAAAGAATATATATTCCATGGCACATGTGGGAAAAGATAATTATGACAAAGAAAACTCTGCTACAGACTAGTGTGAGCCAAAGAGAAGCTTTAAAAAGTATGTGGTGAAATAAAATGTTCAATAGAATTACTATATTAAAACAAAACAAAGTTAGGTAGTAACTTACATCACTTTGAGTTGATCTTGAGGAGAGATTGGGAAGCTCATCATAAATTATATATCCTCTGAGTAATATATAAAGCCACAAAGAATTTCTGGCAATCAGAAAAAAAGACAAATAGCTCAATAGGATTTCTAATTTCATAGCACTGTGATCAGAAAAGATGCTTGATAAAATTTCAGTTTTCTTAAAGCTACCAAAACTCACTTTATGTCCCAGCATGTGTTCAATCCTACAGAATATTCCATATGAATTTGAGAGGGATGTATAGTCTGTTGCTTTTGGATGAAATGTTCTATAAATATTAATTAACTCCATCTTGTCTAAAGTGTCACTTAAGGCCTCTTAGTTCTTATTAATTTTCTATCTGGATGATCTGCCAGAAAGAATTTTCATTTGTATATATTCCACTAATATCAGATATTCCTTTAATATATATTATATATTTATATATAAATATATATGTATAATGTTTATATGTTCTTAATTGAACCCTTCATCAGCATGTAGTGTCCTTTGTCTCTTATAACAGTCTTTTTTAACATTATTTTGACTGATATGAGTTACTACTCCAGCTTTCATTTTATTTCCATCTGTATGGAATATGTTTTCCAGCTCTTTACTCAGTATTAAAGTGTCTCTAGGTCTGAATGGGTCTCTTGTAGATAGCATATATACGAGTCTTATTTTGTATCCACACATCCACACATCCACATGTCTTTTGGTTGGTGCATTTAATCCATTTACATTTATGATTACTGATATGTATGATACTATTTGGAGAAGAAAATGGCAACTCACTCCAGTACTCTTGCCTGGAAAATCCCACGGATGTAGCCTGGTAGTCTACACTCCATGGGATCTCAAAGAGTAGAACACGACTGAACGAATTCATTTTCACTTTTCACTTTCACACATTGGAGAAGGAAATGGCAACCCACTCCAGTGTTCTTGCCTGAAAAATCTCAGGGACGGAGGAGCCTGGTGGGCTGCCATCTATGGGGTTGTACAGACTTGGACACGACTGAAGCAACTTAGCAGCAGCAGCAGAAGCATGATACTATTTAGGCTTTCCTACTGACTGTGTGGATCACAATAAACTGTGGAAAATTCTGAGAGAGACGGGAATACCAGACCACCTGACCTGCCTCTTGAGAAATCTGTATGCAGGTCAGGAAGCAACAGTTAGAACTGGACATGGAACAACAAACTGGTTCCAAATAGGAAAAGGAATGTGTCAAGGCTGCATATTGTCACCCTGTTTATTTAACTTCTATGCAGAGTATTTCATGAGAAACGCTGGACTGGAAGAAACACAACCTGGAATCAAGATTACCAGGAGAAATATCAATAACTTCAGCTATGCAGATGACACCACCCTTATGTCAGAAAGTGAAGAGGAGCTAAAAACCTCTTGATGAAAGTGAAAGTGGAAAGTGAAAAAGTTGGCTTAAAGTTCAACATTCAGAAAACAAAGATCATGGCATCCGGTCCCATCACTTGATGGAGAATAGATGGGGAAACAGTAGAAACAGCGTCAGACTTTATTTTGGGGGCTCCAAAATCACTGCAGATGGTGACTGCAGCCATGAAATTAAAAGACGCTTACTCCTTGGAAGAAAAGTTATGACCAACCTAGATAGCCTATTCAAAAGCAGAGATATTACTTTGCTGAGTAAGGTCCATCTAGTCAAGGCTATGGTTTTTCCAGTGGTCATGTATGGATGTGAGTGTCGGACTGTGAAGAAGGCTGAGCGCCGAAGAATTCATGCGTTTGAACTGTCGTGTTGGGGAAGACTCTTGAGCGTCCCTTGAACTTCAAAGAGATCCAACCAGTCCATTCTGAAGGAGATCAGCCCTGGGATTTCTTTGGAAGGAATGATGTTAAAGCTGAAACTCCAGTACTCTGGGCACCTCATACAAAGAGTTGACTCATTGGAAAAGACTCTGATGCTGGGAGGGATTGGGGGCAGGAGGAGAAGGGGAAGACAGAGGATGAGATGGCTGGGTGGCATCACTGACTCGATGGACGTGAGTCTGAGTGAACTTCGGATGTTGGTGATGGACAGGGAGGCCTGGCATACTGCGATTCATGGGGTCGCTAAGAGTCGGACAATACCGAGTGATGGAACTGAACTGAACTGAGTGGCTCAGAGGTAAAGAATCTGTCTGCAATGCATGAGCCACAGGCACGGCAGATTCGACCTCTGGGTTTGGAAGAGCCCCTAGAGGAAGGCATGGCAACCCACTGCAATAGTCTTGCCTGGAGAATCCCATAGACAGAGGATCCTAGCAGGCTACAGTCCACAGGATTGCAGGGTTTGACATGACTGAAGCAACATAGCACAGAATAGCATAGCACATGATCCTATTACCATCTTCTTAATTGTTTTGGGTTTATTTTGTGTGCATTTTTTCCTTTTTTGCATGTGTTTCCTGCCTAGAGAATTTCCTTTAGCATTTGTTGTAAGGCTGGTTTGGTGGTGCTGAATTCTCTTAATTTTTGCTTGTCTGGGAAGCTTTTGATCTCTCCATCATCTGAAGGAGAGTCTTGCTGGGTAGAGTATTCTTGGTTGTAGTTTCTTCCCTTTCATCACTTTCAATATATCATGCTATATCCTTCTGGTTTGTAGAGTCTCTGTTGAGAAATCAGCTAATAACCTTACTGGAGTTCCCTTGCACATTATTTGTTATTTTTCCTTTGTTGTTTTTAATATTTTGTCCTTAGTTTTTTTTTCAGTTTAATTACTGTGTGTTTTGGTGTGCTCCTCCTGGGTCTTATCTTGCCTGGAACTCTCTAAGCATGCTGAATTTTGTTGACTATTTTCTTTCCCATGTTAAGGAATTTTTCAGCTATTATTTCTTCAAATATTTCTGAGGTGTTTCTCTCTTTTCTGGCACCCCTATAATGTGAATGTTGGTGTTTTTAGCATTCTCCCTGAAGTCTCTTAGGCTGTCTTTTTTTTTTTTTAATTTTATTTTTTTTTACCTATTCTGTTCTGCTGCAGTGATTTCCACTATTCTGTCTTCCAGGTCACTTATACATTATTATTTGTCAGTTATTCTACTATTGATTTCTTATAGTGTGTTGCTCTCTGTTTCTTTGCTCTTTAGTTCTTTTGGATTTTGGTAAACATTTCTTGCATCTTCCCCATTCTTTTTCTGAGATCCTAGATCATCTTCATTATCATTATTGTAAATTATTTTCCTGGAAAGTTGCCTATGTCCATTTCATTTACTTATTTTTCTGGGATTTTATCTTATCCCTTCACTTGGATATTGTCCTCTGCCTTTTCACTTTGATATTTAACACTCTGTGATTGTGGTTTTCATTCTTGAGGCTGCTTGATTATAGTTCTTCTTTGTACATCTAACTGCCCTCTGGTAGAAGAGGATAAGAGGCTTGCACAAGCTTCTTGATGGGAAAGACTACTATTGTTGAAGAATCTCCAGCAGAGACATGTGTTGGTTGTGACTCACCACAGGGGTAGGACACCAGAAGCAATAGTCTTGGGATGTTTTTCCCTGGTGTGAGCCCCACTTATTGCAATATAACTACATTCACAGTGTTGTACCTTATATCCATGTGATTTATTTAAAACAGGAACTTTGCATCTCTTTATCCCTTTCACCTTTCCCATTTTGTTGTTTTCCTCTATTTCTTTGTAATGATTGCTGAGGAATGCTTTCTTATCTCTTCTTGCTATTCTTTGGAACTCTGCATTCAGATGCTTGTATCTTTTCTTTTCTCCTTTGCTTTTCACTTCTCTTCATTTCACAGCTATTTGTAAGGCTTTCTCAGACAGCCGTTTTGCTTTTTTGCATTTCTTTTCCATGGGGATGGTCTTGATCCCTGTCTCCTGTACAATGTCATGAACCTCAGTCCATAGTTCATCAGGCACTCTATCTATCAGATCTAGGCCCTTAAATCTATTTCTCATTTCCACTGTATAATCATAAGGGATTTGATTTAGGTCATACCTGAATGGTCTAGTGGTTTTCCCTACTTTCTTCAATTTAAGTCTGAATTTGGCAATAAGGAGTTCATGATCTGAGCCACAGTCAGCTCCTGGTCTTGTTTTCTTTTTTGACTTGTATAGAGCTTCTCCATCTTTGGCTGCAAAGAATATATTCAATCTGATTTCAGTGTTGACCATGTGTAGAGTCTTTTCTTGTGTTGTTGCAAGAGGGTGTTTGCTATGACCAGTGCATTTTCTTGGCAAAACTCTATTAGTCTTTGCCCTGCTTCATTCTGTATTCCAAATTTGCCTGTGACTCAAGGTGTTTCTTGACTTCCTACTTTTGCATTCCTGTCTCCTATAATGAAAAGGACATCTTTTTTGGGTATTAGTTCTAAAAGGTCTTGTAGGTCTTCATAGAACCATTCATCTTCAGCTTCTTCAGCATTACTGGTTAGGGCATAGACTTGGATTACTGTAATATTGAATGGTTTGCCTTGGAAAAAAACAGAGATCATTCTGTCTTTTTTGAGATTGCATCCAAGTACTGCATTTCAGACTCTTAATGACCATGATGGTTACTCCATTTCTTCAATCAAAGGACCATGATGGCTACTCCATTTCTTCAAACAATGCAAAGAAATTGAGGAAAACAACAGAATGCAAAAGACTAGAGATCTCTTCAAAAAATTAGAGACATCAAGGGAATATTTCATGCAAAGATGGGCTCAATAAGGACAGAAATGATATGGACATAACAAAACCAGAAGATATTAAGAAGAGGTGGCAAGAATACACAGAAATGTACAAAAAATATCTTCATGACCAAGATAATCATGATGGTGCGATCAATCACCTAGAGCCAGATATCCTGGAATGTGAAATCAAGTGGGCCCTGGAAAACATTACTATGAACAAAGCTAGTGGGGGTGATGGAATTCCAGTTGAGCTCTTTCAAATCCTGAAAGATGATGCTGAGAAAATGCTGCACTTAATATTCCAGCAAATTTGGAAAACACAGCAGAGGCCACAGGCCTGAAAAAGGTCAGTTTTTACTCCAATCCCAAAGAAAGGCAATGCCAAAGAATGCTCAAACTACCTCACAGTTACACTCATCTCACATGCTAGTAAAGTAATGCTCAAAATTCTCCAAGCCAGGCTTCAGCAATGCATGAACCATGAACTTCCAGATGTGCAAGCTGGTTTTAGAAAAGGCGAGGAACCAGAGATCAAATTGCCAACATCTGCTGGATCATGGAAAAAGCAAGAGAGTTCCAGAAAAAAAGTCTATTTCTGCTTTATTGACTATGCCAAAGCCTTTGACTGTGTGGATCACAATAAACTGTGGAAAATTCTTAGACAGATGGGAATACCAGACCACCTGACCTGCCTCTTGAGAAATCTATATGCAGGTCAGGAAGCAACAGTTAGAACTGGACATGGAACAACAGAATGGTTCCAAATAGGAAAAGGAGTATGTCAAGGCTGTATATTGTCACCCTGCTTATTTAACTTCTGTGCAGAGTACATCATGAGAAACACTGGGCTGGAAGGAGCATAAGCTGGAATCAAGATTGCCTAGAGAAATATCAAGAACCTCAGATATGCAGATGACACCACCCTATGGCAGTAAGTGAAGAGGAGCTAAAAAGCCCCTTGATGAAAGTGAAAGTGGAGAGTGAAAAAGTTGACTCAATATTCAGAAAACGAAGATCATGGCATCTGGTCCCATCACTTCATGGGAAATAGATTGGGAAACTGTGGAAACAGTGTCAGACTTTATTTTTGCAGGCTCCAAAATCACTGCAGATGGTGATTGCAGCCATGAATTTAAAAGATGCTTACTCCTTGGAAGAAAAGTCATGACCAATCTAGATAGCATATTGAAAAGTAGAGACATTACTTTGCCAACAAATGTCCATCTAGTCAAGGCTATGGTTTTACCAGTGGTCATGTACGAATGTGAGAGTTCGACTATCAAGAAAGCTGAGAGCCAAAGAATTGATGCTTTTGTACTGTGGTGTTGGAGAACACTCTTGAGATTCCCTGGACAGCAGGGAGATCCAACCAGTCCATTCTGAAGGAGATCAGTCCTGGGATTTCTTTGGAAGGAATAATGCTGAAGCTGAAACTCCAGTACTTTGGCCACCTCATGCAAAGAGTTGGCTCACTGGAAAAGACGCTGATGCTGGGAGGGATTGGGGGCAGGAGGAGAAGGGGAAGACAGAGCATGGGATGGCTGGATGGCATCACTGACTCGATGGACGTGATTCTGTGTGAACTTCGGGAGCTGGTGATGGGCAAGGAAGCCTGGCGTGCTGCGATTCATGGGGTCGCAAAGAGTCGGTCACGACTGAGCGTTTGAACTTACTGGTCCCTTTCACCTATTTTATGTAACCTCTGACCCTCATCCACTATAGTGATCACCATTTTGTTCTTTATGATTCTGTTTCTGTTTTTCTTAAAATTATTATTTGTTTTGATTTTAGATTACACATGTAAGTGAAACCATGTGGTATTTCTTTTTCTCTAATTTATTTCCATTAACATAATAACATCTAGGTCCATTCATGTTGGCACAAATGGCAAAATTTCATTATTTAAGCATAAATATATATATATACACATACATATATATTTTTACTTTGCTTTCTCCACTTATGTCATTTTTATATTGATTTATTTGTGTATTGTTAATTATTTTAAATGATTTTACTAGTTTGTGTATTTGCCTTTATACTAGTTTTATAAGTGATTGACCCACTACATATATATTTTACTAATGAGATTTACTTTTCTTTTTCAATTTTCTTGTTTCTAGTTAAGGTCTTTCTTTTCATTTTCTATAAATATATACATATGTGTATATATGTATCCACTCATTTCATATTCTTTTCCAACCTATGCTATTACAGAGTATTAAGTTGAGTTATCTGAGCTATGCAGTAGGTCTTTGTTCTCTATTTATTTCATACATTATAGTCTGTATATGTCAATCCTAAACTCCCAATTCCTCCCTCCTCCCCATAAACCCTAGTGACAGTAAGTTTGTTTTTACATTCTTTACTTATGTTTTGTAAATAAGTTAATTTATACTTTTTTCTTTCACATATAAACAATATAATATGATGTTTGTCTTTCTCTGTCTGATTTATTTCAGTAACTATGGCAATCTCTAGGCCCTTCCATGTTACTGCAAATCACATTGTTTCATTCTTTTACATGATTAAGTAATATTGTATATATGTCTTCCCTTATGACTCAGTGGTAAAGAATCCACCAGCCAATTCAGAAGCTGCGTTCTTGATCTCTGGCTTGGCGTTTCCCTGGAGAAGGAAATAACAACCATTCTAGTATTCTTGCTTGAGAAATCCCATGGACAGAGGAGTCTGGCAGGCTATAGTCCACAGGGTCACAAAATAGTTAGACACAACTTAGCAACTAAACAGCAACAATAATATAGTGTATAAGTACCATTGTATGTAGCTAAGACTTCTTCTTTTTCCATTTCTTTGTAATTGACATTTAGGTTGCTTCTGTATCTTGGCAATTGTATGTAGTGCTGCAGTGGATACTGAGGTGCATGTATCTTTTCCACTTATGGTTTTCTCCAGACATATACCCGGGACTGGCATTTTTGGATCATATGATAGCTTTGTTTTTAGTTTTATGAGGCACCTCCATACTGTTCTCCTTAGTGGCTATACCAGTTTACAGTCCCACAAACATTGCAGGAGAGTTATTTTCTGTCCACCCCCTATTCAGCATGTATTGTTTTTAGATTTTTTGGACCACAAAGAAGGCTAATTTCTAAAGAATTGATGCTTTTGAACTGTGGTGTTGGGGAAGTCACTTGAGAGTCCTTTGGACTGCAAGGAGATCAAACCAGTCAATATGCTTTGGAAAGACTGATACTGAAGCTGAAACTCCAATACTTTGGCCACCTGATGGGAAGAGCTGACTCATTAGAAAAGACCCTGATGCTGGGAAATATTGAAGGCAGGAGGAGAAGGGGACAACAGAGGATGAGATAGTTGTATGGAATCACTGACTCAATGGACATGAGTTTGAGCAAATTCTGGGGGATGGTGAAGGACAGCAAAGCCTGGTGTGCTGCAGTCCATGGGGTCACAAAGAGCTGGACATGACTGAGCAAATGAACAACAACACAATTCTGACCAGTGTGAGCTGATACATTGTTTTAATTTTTATTTGCATTTCACTCATAATTAATGATATTGAGCATGACTTCATTTGCCTTTTATCCATCTGTATGTCTCCTTTGGATATGTCTATTCAGATTTTCTGCCCATTTTTCATTTTTTTAAAATATTCAGCTGCATGAGCTGTTTACCTATTTGTATATTTTGTAAATTAATCCCTTATCAGTCACTTTGTTTTCAAATATTTCCTCCCATTCCAACCGTGGTCTTTCCACCTCGTTTATAGTTTCCTTTTTGGTGCAAAGACTTTTAAGTTTAATTGAGTTCAATTTGTTTTGTTGCTTTGGTTGTTGTTTTTGTTTTCATTGCTGTAGGAGGTGGACCAAAAAAGATCTTGCTGTGATTCATGACAAAGAGTGTTTTGCCTGTTTTCCTCTGAGATTTATAGTGTCTACATTTAGGTCATTAATTTATTTAGAGTTTATTTTTGTGTATTGTGTTAGAGAGTGTTCTGATTTTATTCTTTTACATGTAACTCTCCAGTTTTCCCAGGATTCCTTTTAAAAGAGACTATGCTTTTCCTGTTGTATGTTCTTGCTTCCTTTGTCACAGATTAGGTGACCATAGGTGGAAAGGTTTACTCTGGACTTTCTATACTGCTCCACTATCTATATTTCTTTTTTGTTCCAATACCATACTTCTTTGATTACTGTGGGTTTGTAATACAGTGTGGAGTCAGAGAGTCTCATTCTTACAATTTCAATTTTCATTCTCAAGATTGATTTGGCTACTCAGGGTCTTCTATGCTTTGGTATAAATTATAAAAATTTTTGTTCTAATTCTGTGAAAATACCATTGGTGATTTGATACGGATTGCATTGGATCTGTAGGTTATGTTGGATAGTATAGTCATTTTTATAATACTGATTTTTCCAATCCAAGATCATGTCATATCTCTCCATTTGTTTCTGCCAACTTTAATTTCTTTCATCAGTATCTTATAGTTTAATGAGTTCATGTCTTTTGACTCCATATGTAGGCTTATTTCTAGGTAATGTTTTTTTTTTCTTTTCTTTTTAATAAGTTAGAATATTTCTTTTTTGATCTTGTATTCTTAGTATAGGAACACAGAGATTTTTTTGTGTTATTTTTGTATTTTGAAACTGTACAAAATATATTGATGCTTCCTAGTATTTTTCTGGTGGCATCCCTATGATTTTCTATGTATGGTATCATGTCATCTACAAACAATGACAATTTTGCTTCTTTTCCTATTTGATTTCCTTTTATTTCATTTTTCTTTCATGACAGTTATGGTTAAGACTTCCAAAACTATGTTGAATTATACTGGAGAGAGTGGACATCTTTATCTTATTCCTCATCTTAAAGGAAATGCTTTCAGGTTTTCACCATTGAGAATTATGTTTGCTCCAGATTTGTTGTATATGAATTTTATTATGTTGAAGCAGTTTCTCTATATGCCCATTTCCTGGAGTGCTTATCATAAATATGTATTAAATTTTGTCAAAAATTTGTATCCATTTCTTGTGATAATTATAGGGTTTTTATTCTTCAGTTTGCTAAAGTTTTATATCATGTTGATTGACTTACATATGTTGAATACTTGTATCTCTGGGATAAATGCCACTTGATGGGGTATGGTCCTTTTAGTGTCTTATTATATTTGGTTTGCTAGCATTTTGTTGAGGATTTTTGAATCTATGTTTATCAGTGATATTGAGAGGCAATTTTTCGTTTTTGGGATATCCTGGTCTGGTTTTGGTATCAGGATAACGGTGGCATGAAGAGGAACTAAACAGCCTCTTGATGAAAGTGAAAGAGGACAGTGAAAAAGTTGGCTTAAAGCTCAACATTTAGAAAACTAAGATCATGGCATCTGGTCCCATCACTTCATGGGAAATAGATGGGGCAACAGGGGAAACAGTGTCAGACTTTATTTTGGGGGGCTCCAAAATCACTGCAAATGGTTATTGCAGCCATGAAATTAAAAGATGCTTACTCCTTGGAAGGAAAAGGGACATTACTTTGCCAACAAATGTCCGTCTAGTCAAGGCTATGGTTTTTCCAGTAGTCATATATGGATATGAGAGTTGAACTGTGAAGAAAGCTGAGCGCTGAAGAATTGGTGCTTTTGAACTGTGGTGTTAGAGACAACTGTTGAGAGTCCCTTGGACTTCAAGGAGATCTAAGCAGTCCATTCTAAATGAGATCAGCCCTGGGTGTTCTTTGGAAGGAATGATGCTAAAGCTGAAACTCCAGTACTTTGGCCACCTCATGCAAAGAGTTGGCTCATTGGAAAAGACTCTGATGCTAGGAGGGATTGGGGGCAGGAGGAGAAGGGGAAGACAGAGGATGAGATGGCTGGATGACATCACTGACTTGATGGACGTGAGTTTGGTGAACTCCGGGAGTTGGTGATGGACAGGGAAGCCTGGCGTGCAGCAATTCATGGGGTCGCAAAGAGTCGGACACAACTGAACGACTGAAGTGAACTGAACTGAACTGAATGGTGGCATTGTGCAATGGGTTTGAAAGTGTTCCTTCCTCTGCAATTTTCTGGAAGAGTTTCAGAAGATTAGTTGCAAATTCTTCTCTAGATAGTTGATAGAATTTGCCTGTGAAGTTATCTGACCCTTGACTTTTCTTTGTTGGAAGTTTCTTAATCACACTTTCAATTTCAGTACTTGTGTTTGGTATGTTCATATTAGCTATTTCCTTGGTTACTCCAGGAATGTTGAACCTTTCTAAACTTTTGCCCATTTCTTCTAGTTTGTCCATTTTATTGACATATATTTGCTTGTAGTAGTCTCATAAACCCTTCTATTTCTATGGTTTCCATTTTAACTTTTTTCATTTCCAATTTTATTTCATTTTCTTCTTGATGAGTCCACTTAAGGTTTATCAATTTTGTTTATCTTCTCAAAATACCACCTTTAAATTCCCTTGATCTTTGCTATTTTTTTCAACTTTATTTTATTTATCTCTGCTTTCATCTTTATGATTTAATGTATTCTACTACCTATGGATTGTGTTTGTTTTTCCTTCTCTGTTTCAAGCATAAAGTTGTTTACCAGAGATTTTTCATGTTTTCTAAGGTAATATTGTATTGCTACAAACTTCCCTCTTTGAACTGCTTTTGTGATGTTTATAGGTTTTTGTTTGCCATGTTTTCATAGTTATTTTCCTCTAGATATTTTTGGTTTCCTCTTTAATTTCTCCAGTAACATATTGTTTATTCCCCATATGTTTGTAGCTTTTACACCTTTTTTTGTAATTGATTTCTAATCTCAGCATATTGTGGTCAGAAAAGATGGTTGGTATGATTTTCATTTCCTTAAATTCACTGAGACTTGATTTGTGTTCTACATAATGTTCCACATGCACCTGAGTTAGAGTGTATTCTTCTGCTTTCAGATGGAATATTCTATGGAGATCAGTAGGTCTACCTGATCTAATGTGTCATTTACAGCTTGCATCTCCTTATTAATATTATGTGTTGTTGATCTGTCCATTGGTGAAAGTGCATTATTAAAAGTCCCCTACTATTATTGTGTTACTGTTTCCCCTTTTTATGGTTGTTAGCATTTGCCTTATGTATTGAGGTGGGTTCCTTGTTGGGTACATATATATTTACAATTATTATATTTTCTTCTTGGATTGATCCCTTGATTAGTATAAATAGTCCTTCCTTGTCTCTTGAAACAATAGTTATTTTAAAGTCTATTTGTCCAATATAAGTATAGTTACCCCAACATTCTTTTGATATCTATTTTTATATAATGTATTTTTCCATCACCTTACTTTAAATATGTATATGTCCCAAGATCTAAATTTTGTCTCTTGTGAAAGTGAAGGTCGCTCAGTTGTGTCCAACTCTTTGCAATTCCATGGATAGTCCATGGAATTCTCCAGGCTGGAATACCGATGTGGATAGCCATTCCCTTCTCCAGAGGATCTTTTCAACCCAGGAATCGAACCCAGGTCATCCATATTTTAGGTGGATTCTCTGCCAGCTGAGCCACCAGGGAAGCCCAAGAATACTGGCATGGGTAGCCTATCCCCTCTCAAGAGACTCTTCCCGACACAAGGATCAAGCCAGGGTCTCCTGCATGGCAGGCAGATTCTTTGCCAGCTGAGCTACCAGGCACACGGTCCTTCCTGTCTCTTACAACCGTCTTTATTTAAAAGTCTATTTGTTCACCATGAGTATTGGTACTCCACCTTTCTTTTGACATCTATTTGAATATAATATCTTTCCCATCACCTTCTTCTAAATATATGTATATGTCCTAAAATCTGAATTGAGTCTCTTGTAAATAGCACATATACAAGTCTTATTTTTGTGTTCATTCTGCCAGTCTATATTTGTGTTGAAGCATTTGATCCATCTACATTTAAGCTAATTATCAATATATATGTTCCCATTGCCATTTTCTTGTTTTTAGTTTATTTTCCTATTAGGTTTTTTTTTATCTCCTTCCTGTTTTGTTCTCTCCCTTTGTGTTTCCCACCTGGAGAAACTCCTTTAGCATTTGTTGTAAAGCTGGTTGTGGTGCTGAATTCTCTTCATTTTGGCTTGTCGCTAAGACTATTGATTTCTCCATTGAAGCTGAATGAGATCCTTGCTGCGTATAGTATTTTTGGTTGTAGTTTTTTTTTTTTTCCCCTTTCATCACTTTAAATATATCATGGCACTACCTTTTGGCTTTTTGAGTTCCTGCTGAAAACTCAGCTGATAGCCTTATGGGGATTCCCTTGTATGCTATCTGTTGGTTTTCCCTTGTTGCATTTGATACTTTTTTCATTGTCCTTAATTTTTGTCAGTTTGATTAAAACATATCTTGGCATGTTCCTTCTTGGGTTCATCCTGTGTAGGATTGTCTGTGCTTCCTAGACTTGAGTGTTTCTTCCCTTTCTCATGTTATGGAAGCATTCTGTTATAAAGTCTTCAAATATTTACTGAAACTCTATCTCTTTTTCTTCTCCTATAGGACCTCTGTAATGTGAATGGCTTAATATTGTCCTAGTTATCTCTGAGACTGTCTTCATTTCTTTTCTTTTTCTTGTTTCTGTATTCTACTCTATGGCAGTTATTTCCACTATTCTGTCTTTTCACCCACTTGTATGTTTTTCCGCCTCAGTTATGCTGCTATTGATTCCTTTTAATGTATTTTCCATTTCAATTATTATATTGTTCATCTCTGTTCTTTAAATCTTCTGGCTCCTTCTTAAGCACTGCATGTATCTACTCAATCTGTGCCTTCATTCTTTTTTGTAGGTTTTGGATCATCTTTACTATTACTGTGAATAATTTTTCAAGTAGATTGCCTATCTCCTCTTCATTCAGTTGTTTTTGTGGGTTTTCTTCTTATTCCTTTATTTGAAATGTATTTTTTGTCATCTCATTTTCACCATTTTCTGTGTTTGTGATTGCCTTTTCACAGGCTATAGAATTTTTATGCCTCTTACTTCTAGTATCTGTATGTTGATGGATGAGATTGATTCAGGACCTTTTGTAGACTTCCTAATGGTAGGGACTTATGTCTGCACTCTGGTTGGTAAAGCTGAGTCTTGTCCCTCTGATGAGCAGGGCCATGTCATGGGGTGTGTTTTGAGGTGGCTGTGAGCTCAGTATGACTTTAGGCATGCTCTCTTAGCTGAGTGGGACACTATTTAGGTGATTGTTTGGAAGTACTGGAGGCTTCAGATTGTTGGCTGGAACCTAGTTTTCTGTGTTAAACGTGGATATCCAAGAAAGCTCACTCAGATTCAATATCTCTTGATGATTACACTACTAGTGCTTACCCTCAAAGTGAGCTGTACTTGACCTTCACATTTCCAGGAGATTCTCCACGATCTTTAGGTTGGTGTAGCCCATGTTCCTGTGGAGGTACTGCTTTGTGCTGGGTCCCAGTGCATGTGAAACCTTGTGTGTGTCCTCCAAGAATGGAGTCAGTGAAATAGTTCACAAGACTATTTCCCCAGTCTTGTGGATCTCCTGCACCAAGCGTTGCTGGCCTTAAAAATTAAATGCTTTCAAGGTTTTTCAACTGATGCCAGATTCTCAGACTGTCTTGGAGGGCTATTTTATGTTGAAACATTCCTGTGTAAACTTTGCGAGTTTAATAATTTTGGCATAAGGGTTCTGTTCATGTAGATATCCACCACCTTTCTCCTCAGTGTTTGCAGGCTATTATCCCTTTTGTAAAAGCTATTATAGATATTGTGACAAGAGCCTGCCCTGGACTTTTAGCATGGCTTCCACTTTGCTCTGTGGCTGCTACTTTCCTGTCAGAGGTGGGAACTGGTCCCTGGTTATAGTAGAGGCCCCCAGATCTGTTTCTTAGCTGTGTTTCTGATCTAGAGTGTGAGATGGAGGGAATTGAGAGGTAAGCCACTGAGTATGTCTTCTTTGGAGCTATTCAAAATTGGAGGTGTACTCCATTGTGTCATCCTTCATCCATTCTGCAAGCTTTCAGATTAGACTGCTGTTGGCACTGCTCTTGGCCTCATATTAACTGAGTATTCTGGCAATCTCTTCTGGTATCTCTCAGATGTTGTTTTCACTAGGTCATAAGTATTGATCCACTGATAGCAAGTCTCAGGATTATAGTAATCATGGATCTGGACATGCTGTGTGTGCTGTGACAGCAACTCAGACTCTAGGATGGCCCATCCTCCACGTGTATGTTTTCACAAAGGCTACAGCTGCTAAAGCTAGCCCTTTCTTGGCATTAGGGAACATTTGCTTGCTCAGATGTTCTGTATGTGTTGAGTTTACAAAGCCAGTCATGAAGGCATCACTATGTATTTTGTTTAGTGGTGAGGAAAGAGTTCAGCTTTTCTTCCCTAGTTTCACAGACCCTAGTGTTCAGCTATAGCTTCAGTTTCACCTCTGCGTGTGGACCACCCACAGGGGTCTATTCCCAAGACCGACCCAAGGTGTCCAAATCCAATCTAGTGAGGAAATTTTGCAGAGGCAGCAGCAGCCTGGGTCATGGGTGTCCTAGTGGGAATAGGACACATGTGGTAGCAGGCAGCTCTGGGTGCAAGACAGCTGGTACCAATGGAGACCTTTTCTAGTTCAGTCGTAGGTGCTAGAGCTTCAACTCAGGCAGCAATGGGGCATGTGGGGAAGCTGATGGGCACAAGTGCAAGAGAGCGGGTCCCAGAAAGTATGAGACTCATGAAGGTTTTCTCATTGGCACATTTAGTCTGTTTATATTTACATTAATTATTCATATAGGTATGTGATTGGAGGGGGGATTGTTTTATGGTTCTTTTTTTGTTTTTTTCTTCCTCTTCTGCTCTCTGATGTAATTATGATCCTTACTGTTATTTTTCAATACTTTTCTCTTTATGTGTATGTACTTATTAGAGATTTTTGGTTTGTGGTTACCACGAGGTTTGTGCATAGCAATCTGTATATATGCATGATATTTTAAGTTACTGATACCCCAATTTCAAACATATTTGAAGAAATAATTTTTAATCTCCCTTTTGCAATTAGTTTTGGATATCATATTTTTACATCTTTAGGTTTGTATATTCCTTAACTACTTAATGTGAATATAGGTGATTTTACTACTTTGGCTTTTATGCTTACTATTAGCTTTATAGATAGTTGACTTTTACTGTGTACTTGCCTTTATCAATGAAACTTTTCCTTTTGCAACTTCCTCATTTCTAGCTTTTATCTTTTTTTTTTCCACCAAAAGATGTCTTTTAACATTTCCTGTAAAGCCAGTTTAGTGTTGTGAATTCTTTTTTTTAAAATTCTATGTATTTTTATTGGGAGTTTAATTTATTTACCTTCAATATAATTACTGCTAGAAAAGGACTTTGTATTGCCATATTATCAGGGTTGTTGTTGTGGTGTTTTTTTTTTTTTTTTTGGTATGACTTTCATCATTTTTATTTACTCTCATTGCTTTCATTTCCTTTTTTGTTTATTTGTCTGTAAAACTCTTTATCTCTCCTTCAAATATGAATGATTGCCTTGCTGCCCACAGTATTCTTGGTTGTAGGTTTTCCCCTATTATCACTTTAAATATATCATGGCACTCCTTTCTGCCATGCAGAGTTTCTGCTGAAATATCAGTTCATAGTCTTGTGGGAGTTCCCTTTACAGAACTAATTGCTTTTCATTTTGGAACTTTTAATATTCTCTCCCAGTGCTTAATTTTTGCCATTTTAATTGCATCCTGTCTAGGTGTGGACGTCTTTAGGCTTATCTTGTTTTAGCCTCTCTGTACTCCCTAGACCTAGATATATTCCTATTTCCTTGCTGATATTATGGAATTTTTCAAGTTATATCTTTAAATAAGTTCTCTGCAGCATTTACTCTCTCTTTTCCTTCTTGCATCCCCTATAATGCCAATAATACACTTGATGCAACACATAATGTTGTTCCAATGGTTTCATAAACTGTTTTTTATTATTATTATTATTCTTTTTTTCCTACTGTTCAGTTTGAGTGATTTCACTATCCTGTCTGTTAGTTTTCTGACACTTCTATCTGTATCACCTAATATAGTATTGATTCTTACCACTGTATTTTGTTATTTCACTTATGGTAGTATACAACTCTGTTTCGTTTCTCCTTGTACTCTATAACTGTTTTTAAACTAATTATTCTGTTCATTCTCCTGACTTCATTAAACATCTTTATGGTCATTACCTTTATTCATTACCTTGGATAAATGGTTTATCTGCCTTTGATTTTCTACTCGAGTTTTATTTTTGACCTTTATTTCAAAAATATTTCTCTGTTGCCTTATTTTACCTGATTCTCTTTTACATTTCTATGTATCAATTATGTTGGGTTATGCTTCCTGCTCTTGGAAAAAGAAGCTTATGTAGAAGATATTTTATGTGGCCCAGCAGCACATTCCTCTCTGTTCACCTGAACTGTATGCTCTAGGTATATCCCCTTTATGGGGTGCTCTATTGTGGGGCATCTGACTGCCATGGATGTGTTGGTGGGCATGGCCAGTGTCTTCATGGTTGCCAAATCCTGCCTAATTCAGAGGCTGTGGGTCACTGGTAGAGAGACCTATATTCTGGCACAACTGGCGCTAGGGACTGTGGAATACCACAGCTGGTGCCTGAATTGTGTTCACCTATTCTTCTGTTTTGTGATCAGCTTTATGACTATTTATTTAAATCCTTATTCTGATAGACTGCTTATCTCTTTTATGCTTATTTATTTTCTGAGGTTTTGTCTTGTTCTTTAGTTTGAAAAGTGTTCCTTTGTCTCCTAATTTTGCCTAATTCTCTGTGCTCATTTCTTTGTATTAAGTATATCAGCTATGTCTCAAGGTGTTTAAAGAGTAGTTTCATGCTGAAGGTATCCAGTGGGACTCAGCAATGCAATCCTGCCAATCACCAGAATGAACTTCTCCAGGGATATCCCAATCCATGAGTTGTATGGGTCTCCAAATGTGGTTAGATTACAACTGATCTGACACTCTGGTGGGTGTGTTCAACCCCCAGGCTAGTTAGCTATAAGACTTGAATGCAAACACTGCAACTAGGTACAATATTTTACAGAGATCATTGGAGAAATAACTCCAGAAAAAAAAAAAAAAAAAAAAAAAAAAAGAGTCGGAGCCAAAGCAAAAACAACACCCAGTTGTGGATGTGACTGGTGATGGAAGTAAAGTCCGATGCTGTAAAGAGCAATACTGTATAGGAACTTGGAATGTTAGGTCAATGAATCAAGGCAAGTTGGAGTGTTCCAACAGGAGATGTCAAGAGTAAACATTGACATGTTAGGAATTAGTGAACTAAAATGGACTGGAATGAGTGAATTTAACACAGATGACCATTATAGTAACTATTGTGGTCAAAAATCCCTTAGAGAAATGGACTAGGCATCATAGTCAACAAAAGAATTAGAAATGCAGTACTTGGATGTGATCTCAGAATGACCTCTGTTTGTTTCCAAGGGAAACCATTCAGTATCAGAGTAACCCAAATCTATGCCCCGACCAATAATGCGGAAGAAGCTGAAGTTGAATGGTTCTATGAAGACCTACAAGACCTTCTAGAACTAACACCCCAAAAAGATGTCATTTTCATTAAGGGAAATGGAATGCAAAAAGTAGGAAGTCAAGAGATAACTGGAATAACAGGCACATTTGGCCTTGGAATACAAAACCAAGCAGGCAAAAGACTAACAGAGTTTTGCCAAGAGAATGCACTGGTCATAGCAAACACCGTCTTCTGACAACACAAGAGAAGACTCTACACATGGACATTACCAGAAGGTCAATACAGAAATCAGATTGACTATATTCTTTGCAGATGAAGAAGGAGAAATTCTATACAATCAGCAAAAATAAGACTGGAGCTGACTGAGACTCAGATCATGAACTACTTATTGCCAAATTCGGACTTAATTGAAGAAAGTAGGGAAAACTACTAGACCATTCAGATATGACCTAAATCAAATCCCTTACAATTATACAGTGGAAGTGACAGATAGATTTAAGGCATTAGATCTAATAGACAAAGTGTCTGAAGAACTATGGACAGAGGTTTGTGACATTGTACAAGAGGCAGTGATCAAGACAATCCCCAAGAATAAGAAATGCAAAAGGCAAAATGGTTGTCTGAGGAGGCTTTACAAATAGTTGAGGAAAAAAGAAAAACAAAAAGCAAAGGAGGGAAAAAAAACAACAACAAGTATGCACATTTAAATTCAGAGTTTCAAAGAACAGCAAGGAGAGATAAGAAAGCCTTCTTCAGTGACCAATGCAAAGATAGAGGAAAATAATAGAATAGGAAATATTAGAGATCTCTCAAAAAAAATTAGAGATACCAAGGGAACATTTCATGCAAAGATAGGCACAATAAAGGACAGAAATCATATGGACCTAATAGAAACAGATGATATTAAGAAGAGGTGGAAAGAATACACAGAAGAATTATACAAAAAGATCTTCATGACTCAGATAATCAGACATCTTAGAAAATGAAGTCAAGTGCAACTTAGGAAGCATCATTATGAACAATGAACAAAGTTACTGGAGGTGATGGAATTCCAGTTGAGCTATTTCATCATATTTCATCCTAAAAGATGATGTTGTGAAAGTGTTGCATACAATATGCCAGCAAATCTGGAAAACTCAACAGTGGCCACAGGACTGTAAAAGATCAGTTTTCATGCCAGTCCCAAAAAAGGCAATGCCAAAAAATGCTCAAACTACCACACAATTGCACTCATCTCACATGCTAGCAAAGTAATGATCAAAATTCTACAAGCTAGGCATAAGTGAAGACTACGTGAACTGTGAACTTCCAGATGTTCATGCTGGATTTAGTTAGAAAAGGCAGAGGAACCAGAGATCAGATTGACAACATCTGTTGGATCATCAGAAAAGCAAGAGAGTTCCAGGAAAACACCTATTTCTCCTTTATTGACCTTCAAGACCTTTTAGAACAAACACCCTAAAAAGATGTCCTTTTCATTATAGGGAACTGTAATACAAAAGTAGGAAGTCAAGAAACACCTGGAGTAACAGGCAAATTTGGCCTTGGAATGTGGAATGAAGCAGGACAAGGACTAATAGAGTATTGCCAAGAAAATGCACTGGTCATAGCAAACACCCTCTTCCAACAACACAAGAAAAGACTCTACACATGGACATCACCACATGGTCAACACTAAATCAGATTGATTATATTCTTTGCAGCCAAAGATGGAGAAGCTCTATACAGTCAACAAAAACAAGACCAGGAGCTGACTGTGGCTCAGATCATGAACTCCTTATTGCCAAATTCAGACTTAAATTGAAGAAAGTAGGGAAAACCACTAGACCATTCAGGTATGACCTAAATCAAATCCCTTATGATTATACAGTGAAAGTGAGAAATAGATTTAAGGGCCCAGATCTGATAGATAGAATGCCTGAAGAACTGTGGAGTGAGGTTTGTGACACTGTACAGGACACAGGGAGCAAGAACATCTTCATGGAAAAGAAATGCAAAAAAGCAAAATGGCTGCCTGGGGAAGCCTTACAAATAGCTGTGAAAAGAAGAGAGGCAAAAAGCAAAGGAGAAAAGGAAAGATACAAGCATCTGAATGCAGAATTCCAAAGAATAGCAAGAAGAGATAAGAAAGCCTTCTTCGGCAATCAATGAAAGAAATAGAGGACAAAAACAGAATGGGAAAGACTAGAGATCTTTTCAAGAAAATTAGAGATACCAAGGGAACATTTCATGCAAAGATGGGCTTGATAAAGGACAGAAATGGTATGGACCGAAGAGAAGCAGAAGATATTAAGAAGAGGTGGCAAGAATACACAGAAGAACTGTACAAAAAAAGATCTTCACGTCCAAGATAAACACGATGGTGTGATCATTCATCTAGAGCCAGACATTCTGGAATGTGAAGTCAAACGGGCCTTAGAAAACATCACTACGAACAAAGCTAGTGGAGGTGATGGAATTCCAGTGGAGCTGTTTCAAATCCTGAAAGATGATGCTGTGAAAGTGCTGCACTCAATATGCCAGCAAATTTGGAAAACTCAGCAGTGGCCACAGGACTGGAAAAGGTCAGTTTTCATTCCAATCGCAAAGAAAGGCAATGCCAAAGAATGCTCAAACTACTGCACAATTGCACACATCTCACATGCTAATAACGTAATGCTCAAAATTCTCCAAGCCAGGCTTCAGCAATACATGAACCATGAACTTCCTGATGTTCAAGCTGGTTTTAGAAAAGGCAAGGAACCAGAGATCAAATTGCCAACATCCACTGCATCATGGAAAAAGCAAAAGAGTTCCAGAAAAACCTCTATTTCTGCTTTATTGACTATGCCAAAGCCTTTGACTGTGTGAATCACAATAAACTGTGGAAAATACTGAAAGAGATGGGCATACCAGACCACCTGTCCTGCCTCTTGAGAAATCTGTATGCAGGTTAGGAAGCAACAGTTAGAACTGAACATGGAAAAACAGACTGGTTCCAAATAAGAAAAGGAGTACCTCAAGGCTGCATATTGTCATCCTGCTTATTTAACTTATATGTAGAGTACATCATGAGAAATACTGGGCTGGAAGAAGCACAAGCTTGAATCAAGTTTGCCGGGAGAAGTATCAATAACCTCAGATATGCAGATGACACCACCCTTATGGCAGAAAGTGAAGAGGAACTAAAATGCCTCTTGATGGAAGTGAAAGAGGAGAGTGAAAAAGTTGGCTTAAAGCTCAACATTCAGAAAACGAAGATCATGGCATCTGGTCCCATCACTTCATGGGAAATAGATGGGGAAACAGTGGAAACAGTGTCAGACTTTATTTTGGGGGGGCTCCAAAATCACTACAGATGATGATTTCAGCCATGAAATTAAAAGACGCTTACTCCTTGGAAGAAAAGTTATGATCAACCTAGATAGGATATTCAAAAGCAGAGACATTACTTTGCCAATTAAGTTCCATCTAGTCAAGGCTATGGTTTTTCCTGTGGTTATGTATGGATGTGAGAGTTGGACTGTGAAGAAGACTGAGTGCTAAAGAATTGATTCTTTTGAACTGTGGTGTTGGAGAAGACTCTTGAGAGTCCCTTGAACTGCCAGGAGATCCAACCAGTCCATTCTGCAGGAGATCAACCCTGGGATTTCTTTGGAAAGAATGATGCTAAAGCTGAAACTCCAGTACTTTGGCCACTTCCTGCGAAGTGTTGACTCATTGAAAAATACTCTGATGCTGGGAGGGATTGGGGCCAGGAGGAGAAGGGGACGATAGAGGATGAGATGGCTGGATGACATCACTGACTCGATGGACGTGAGTCTGAGTGAACTCCAGGAGTTGGTGATGGACAGGGAGGCCTGGCGTGCTGTGATTCATGGGGTCGCGAAAATTCGGACACGACTGAGTGACTGAACTTAACTGAACTGATTAAGCCAAAGTCTTTGACAGTGTGGATCACAACAAACTGGGAAATTTTTCAACTAATCGGACTACCAGACCACCTCACTTGTCTCCTGAGAAATCTGTATGCAGGTCAAGAAGTCCAGTTAGAGCTGGACATGGAACAAAAGACTGGTTCCAAATCAGAAAAGTTGTCTTAAAGCTCAACATTCAGAAAACTAAGATCATGGCATCTGATCCCATCACTTCATGGGAAATAGATGGAGAAACAGTGACAGGCTATTTATTTGGGCTCCAAAATCACTGAGTTTTTGACTGCAGCCATGAAATTTAAAGACACTTGCTCTTTAGAAGAAAATATATGACCAGTCTAGACAACCTATTAAAGATCAGAGACATCACTTTGCCAACAAGGGTCCATCTATTGAAACATATGGTTTTTCTAGTAGTCATGTATGGGTGTGAGATTTGGACTATAAAGAAAGCTGAGCACCAAAAATTTATATTTTTGAGTTGTGGTATGGGAGAAAACTCTTGAAAGTCCCTTGGACTGCAAGGAGATAAAACCAGTCCATCCCAAAGCAAATCAGTCCTGAATATTCATTGAAAGGACTGATGCTGAAGCTGAAACTCCAATACTTTGGCCACCTGATGCGAAGAACTGACTCATTGGAAAAGACCTTGAGACTGGGAAAAATTGATGGCAGGAGAAGGGACCAACAGAGGATGAGATGGTTGGATGGCATCACTGACTAATGGACATGAGTTTGAATAATGTCCAGGAGTTGCTGATGGACACGGAAGGCTTGTTTGTTGCAATCCATAGAGTCACAAAGAATCAAACACGACTGCTTGACTGAACTGAACTGATGGTGAGAATGGTCCCCAAGACCTGAAACTTCTTTGGAGAGATACAAGTTCCTGAGAGGATGGTGACATAAAAAGGGTAAAGACAGAGAACTCCTGGGCAGGAATTTGTGCCCTGAGGGATGGAGGGAATTCTGAAACAGGAGGAATTCCCTGCACTGGGAAGCTCCCACACAGTCAGGCCCAAGTGGAAGATGCAGAGTCAGAAAACCGGATAAAACAGACACTTAGAGGGCAGAAAACAGTTATGCTTTTCAGACTTTTACCAGCTCAGGATCTGTGGCCCTGACTGTACTGCACATTCAGGGAATTGAGAGCCTTATATACCTCTCCAGTGCACATGACACTTGTGGCACAGAGGGCAAACCTGGCCAGCCAAGTGAGGGTGAGCATACAAACCCCTGAAGTGCACACAACCCTCACAGACCAAAATGTGGGCCTGGATGCAGACAGAGAGGGGAGGCATACAAATTTGGGCAGTGCACAGAGGGTGGACCTGGAAGCTGAAGGAAGAACGCATAAGCCCCACGACAAGAAGGGCAGACTGGTGAGAAAAAAACAAGAGCACACAAACCCTGGGACAAGGAGTGCAGGCACAGGGTGCTGAAACACGTGCACAGCAGCCCTGTGACACAGAGGAATTCTTGGGGTGCCAAAATTAAACTGCACACCAGCCCCGCAAAGCAGAGGACAGGACTGAAGAGCTTAGACAAGTGCAGACCAGCCTTCGACCCAGAACGCAGACATGGGAGCCAAGACAAGTGAAAACAGACCCCACCAAGCAGAGGGCAAGCTTGGAGAGCCGAACAAATGCACAAAAAGCACTGTGTGTCACAGAGGGCGAGCTCAGGGCCCTGAGGGAAGCCCACACAGGTGTCCATGCTGCAAAGGGCACAGGAAGAGATCCACACAAGCCCCTAGGTAGCAAGATTCAGCCAGGCGTGCAGGGAGGCACAGGGGAACAGAAGCACTGGCAATGATCCCAGGGACAGGCAGAGGGCTGGTGGCAGTGAAGACATGTTGGGATGGCCACTTTGAAGCAGCTGTGAAAAAGATGCATCTAACACTGCCAAGGTCAGAGGACTTACCAAAGGAATACTGAACCCATGGACACTGCCAAAACTTACTACTGGACACTGCACTGCCCCTAAGAGAGATGAGATCCAGTTCCATCAACCAGGACAAGCACAAGTTCCCCGAGCCTGGAAAACATCACAGGACATAAACCCAACCCCATCCGCGGGGGCAGACTCCACAACCAAGAAGAACTGCGACCTTGAGACCCTTCTTTTTTTTTTTTTTTTCTTATAAATTACACTGTTTATTCCCACTACATAGTTCCAACTTCACATTAGTCATTCATGGTGCTGTGGAGTTTTTCTCTTTGCCTTTCTTGTTAATAGAAAAAAAATTAATTTAAAGATTTCTTTCTTTCTTTCTTTCTTTCTTTCTTTCTTGTAAATTACACTTTATTTCCCCTACATATTTACAGATTCACATTAGCCTTTTGCAGTACTGTGGAGTTTTCTACTTTAGTTATCTTGCTAAAAAAATTTTTTTTTTCTTTTTCACAATTTTTTTGATAAGTTTTTTGATTTGGTTTTTGATATATTCAACTGCTTTTCCTGTAGTTCTTCACTGGCTGCAGCTATTCTTGAATATATATAAATCATTTCCACATACATCTATTTAATTTTGCTTTTCTATTTTTTCTTTTCTCTCGTTTTTTACACTCTTTTCCACCCCTACATTTCTCTTTTCCCTCCCTTCTCTTCTTTTTGTTCCTTTATTTTTTTCTTCTCCCCTTTTTGCTTCACTCTTTATTTTTTCACCTAGTAAGTTAAGCTGATGTGCTTCTTTTGCTATATTCCCCAGATGGCCCTCTGCTCATGCTCAGTTTTCCAAATTAATAATTATCCAGCTCTTTTTATTGGCTGATATTACTCTTTTTTTATGTTTAGACAATTTTTATTTAAGTACAGAATTTTATTTTTATTTTTTATTTTTACTTTATTTTACTTTACAAATAGTGTATTGGTTTTGCCATACTATATCACTTTTGGTTACTCTTTTTGGCCAAGTCAATCTCCTGTACTCTTTTCTTTATAATACTTCGGTTAAAACTGTGAAAGTGTGGGTCTATGCCCCATTATTTCTGTAATTATCTTGATTTGCTTAATTAAGTTTGATCTGCTTGATCTCCAAGCACTAGACCATAGGCACAAATCACTCCTAACAAGAAATCATCACAAACCACTAAACAAACTTTTCCCTCCAAGGGCAAAAAAAAAAAAACAAAAAGAAGAAGGAATACAACCCTAAAGCCTAGGGGCAAGGAGATCTCAAGTGGAGTAAGTTAGAAGGAAAAATGATGAAAAGACAGGAAAAAAAGCACAAATGAAAAAGCAAGGTAGTAGAAACTCACAAGACCAAATAAATGAAAAGGAAATAAAGCAAGTCTCCCTGGAAGAGAATTCAAAATAAAGATAGTAAAGATACTCTGAAGACTTGAGAATAGAATGGAGAAAATGCAAGAAACGTTTAACACAATAAATACAGTCACCAGGGACATAGAAGAAATAAAGAATAAGCAAACAGAAATGAATAGCACAATTACTGAAATGAAAAATACTCTAGAAAGAACCAATAGCAGAATAACTGAGGCAGAGGAATGGATAAGTGACCTGGAAGACAGAATGGTGAAAATAATCACTGTAGAGCAGAATAAAAGGAAAAGAATGAAAAGTATTGAGGATAGCCTCAGAGACACTTGGCACGATATTAAAAGCACCAATATTTGAGTAAAAGGGGCCCCAGAAAGAGAAGAAAGAAAGGCACTGAGAAAGTTTTTTAAGAAGTTAGGGTTGAAAACTTCCCCAACATTGGAAAGGAAAGAGTCATTCAAGTCCAAGAAGGGCAGAGAGTCCCATACAAGATAAAGCCAAGGAGAAATACATCAAGATGCATATTAATCAAACTAATAGAGATTAATCACAAGGAAAGAATATTAAAATCAGCAAGGGAAAAGCAACAAGTAACATACCAGGGAAAACCCATACAGCTAACAGCAGATATTTCAGCAGAATCTCTGCAAGCCAGAAGCAAAATATATTTAAAGTAATGAAAGAGAAAATATCTGCAACCAAGATACTATACCTGGCAAAGATCTCATTCAAAGTTGATGGAGAAATCAATAACTATACAGACAAGAAGATGTTAAGAGAATTCGGCATCATCAAACAAGCTTTTCAATAAATACTAAGGGGATTTACATAGCCAGTAGACACAAGACAAGGAAAAGACCTACAAAAACAAACCCAAAACAATCAAGGAAATGCCAATAGAAACATATATATCAATAATTACATTACATGTAAATAGAGATTAGTGCACCAACCAAAAGATACAGATTGACTGAATGGATAGAAAAATGGGATCCATATATATGCTGCCTACAAGATACCCACTTCAGACCTAGAGACACATACAGATGGAAAGTAAAAGGATAGAAAAAGATATTCCATGTGGATGAAAACCAAAAAGCTGGAGTGGCGATCCTTATTTCAGATAAAAGAAATTTTAAAATAAAGAATATCATAAGAGACAAAGGACTGTAAATAATGATCAAGGGATCAATCCAAGAAGACATACAACTATAAATATTTATGCACCCATGATAGGAGCACATCAATACATAAGGAGGCAAGAATATACAATGGGGCATATAGCCTCTTCAATAAGTGGTCCTGGTAAAACTGGACATCTACATGCAAAAGAATGAAATTAGACACTTCCTAATGCCATATATGAAGATAAACACAAACTGGATTAACAAACTAAATGTGAGACACAAATTATAAAAATTTTAGAGGAAAACATAGGCAGAACACTCAGTGGCATAAATCAAAGCAAGATCTTCTATGATCCTGCTGCTGCTGCTGCTGCTGCTGCTGCTAAGTTACTTCAGTCATGTCTGACTCTGTGTGACCCCATAGATGGCAGACCACCAGGCTCCACCACACCTGGGATTCTCCAGGCAAGAACACTGGAGTGGGTTGCCATTTGCTTCCCCAATGCATGAAAGTGAAAAGTGAAAGTGAAGTCACTTAGTCGTGTCCGACTTTTAGGGACCCCATGGACTGCAGCCTACCAGGCTCCTCCATCCATGGGATCCTTCAGGCAAGGTCATCCTAGAGTAATGGAAATAAAAGCAAAACTAAACAAGTGGGACTTAATTAAAAGCTTTTGGACAGCAAATGAAAGTACAAACAAGGTGAAAATACAACTCTCAGAATGGGATAAAATAATAGCAAATGACAACAAATTAATTTCCAAAATATACAAGCAGCTCATACAATTGAATACCAGGCAAGCAAACAGCCCAATTAAAAAAGTGGGGAAAAGACCTAAAAAGACATTTCTCCAAAGAAAACATACAGATGGCTAATAAACACATGAAAAGATGCTCAACATCACTATTACTGAAATGTAAATCAAAACCACAATGAGGTATCGTCTCACGCCAGTCAAAATGTCCATCATCAAAATCTGCAAACAGTAAATCCTGCAGAGGGTGTAGATAAGAGGGAATCTTCTTACACTGTTATTGGGAATGCAAACTGGTACAGCCACTATGGAGAACAGTGTAGAAATTCCTTTAAAAACCTAGAAAAAAAATTGCCATATGACCCAGCAATCCCACTGCTGGACATATACACTAAGGAAACCAGAATTGAAAGAGACACATGTGCCCCAATGTTCATTGCAGCACTGTTTACAATAGCTAAGATATGGAAGCAGCCTAGATGTCCATCAGCAGATGAATAGACAAGGAAATTGTGGTACATATATACAATGGAATATTACTCAGCTATAATAAAAAAAGAATGCATTTGAGTAAGTTTTAATGAGATGGATGAAACTGTAGCCTATTATGCAGAGTGAAGTAGTCAGAAAAAGAAACATGAATACAGTATACTAACACATATATATGTAATTTAGAAAGATGGTAATGACAATACTATATATAAGACAGAAAAAGAGACACAGATGTAAAGAACAGATTTTTGGACTCTGTGAGAGAAGGCGAGGGTTGGTTGATTTGAGAGAATGACACTGACGCATGTATATTACCATATGTAAAATAGAGGACCAGTGCAAATTCGATGCATGAAGCAGGGCACTCAAAGTCAGTGCTCTGGGACAACACAGAGGGATGGGATGGGGAGGAAGGTGGTAGTGGGGTTCAGGATGGGGGGAATGCATGGGCACTCAGGGCTGATTCATGTCAATATATGGGAAAAAACTACCACAATATTATAAAGTAATAGCTTTCCAATTAAAATAAATAAATTTAAAAGAAAAGAAGCCACATCAAGATGATAAGAGGTGTGCAATCATGATGAAATCAAAACTTATATGCACTGGGTTGGTGACCCACAAACAGGAAAATAAATATAGCAGACTTTATCACACAGATGTGAAAGTTCTGAGTCCCACATGAAGCTCCCCAGCCTGGGTTGGGCGGGCTGAAAGCAGGAGGAGGATCTCCAAAGAAACTGGTTTTGAAGTACAACAGGGTTTGATCACAGGAATTCCACAGAACTAGGGGAAACAGAAAGTCCACTATTGCAGGGTGAATAAAAGGACTTATGTACACCAGTATGAAGTGAACAAAAATCAGAAACATTATAAGAGTCTGGAATAGAGCTGTATGATATTATTGGAGGGTCTCCTGAAGATTTAGGGAATGCTGTGTCTCACTGCAGAAACAAAGAAACTGGCCATTGTAGTTCTGGGGAGGACTCTTTCCGTTTTAGCTTTCCTGGAGGCTGAAATTTTCTCACCAAGGTCTGATCTCACACATCAACCTATAGACTTCAGTATTAGGTTGCATCAAACCAAATAACCAACAGAGTGGGTACATAAAGCTATCCATCAGCAGACAGGCTGCTTAAAGTCTTTCTGAGCATTAAGTTGTCCAGTAAACACAGTCCTTGATACATCGCAGCTTACTGGATGGACAAGACCCAGCTCCACACACCAGTTGGCAAGAATCAGTCTCTCCCACCATAAGACCTACACAAACTCTTAGCCTCATCCACAAAGGAGCAGACAGCAGAAGCAAGAACTACTACTTTGCGGTTTGTAGAAAAGAAAATGCAATCACAAAAAGTGAAACTAAATGATATGGCAGAGGAATAAGTCCCAGATGAAGAAACAAGTTAAAATCCCAGAAGAATAAGTGAAGTGGAACTAGGTAATATATTTTTTTAAAAAATCATAATAATGCTATAAAGGTGATTCATGATCTTGGAAAATGAATGGAGGCACAGATTAAGTAGATATAAGAAATGTTTTAAAAATATCTAGAACTAAAAACAAAACAATAAATATGTATAATACAATAAATGAAATAAAAATACACTAGAAGGAATCAGTCCCAGAATAACTGAGACAGAACTGCTAAATTAGTTAGAAGACAGAAAGATGGAAACCACTGCTTTGGAACAGAAAGAAGAATGAAAGAACAGAAAAGAAGACAGTCTAGCAGATCTCTGGGACAACATTAAACATGCCAATACACTCATTACAGGGGTTCCAAAAAGGGGAGAGACAGAGAAAGGACTTGAGAAAATAATTAATAACATAATAGCTGAAAGTTATCTAAGATGGAAAGGGAAAGTAGATAATGCAGAGTCCCAGTGAGGATAAACTCAAGGTGGAACATACTGAGACACATATCTATCAAACTAACATGAATTAAGTGCCGAGAAAAATATAAAAAAAAAAAAAAAAACCACAGGCAGAAGGAAAGCATCAAATAACATAAAAGAAAATCCAAATAAGTTCCCCCAAATCAGACATCAGCTGATTTTCCAACAGAAACAGTTTTGGTCAGAAGGGAGTGGCATGGTATACTTAAAATGATTACAGGGAGAACCTTACTACCATCAATATTCTAGCCAGCAAGTCTCTCATTCAGATTTGACAGAGAAATTAAGCAAAAGCTAAGATAATTCAGCACCATCAGACCAGCTTTGCAACTAATGTTAAAGAAACTTCTCTACGTGGAAAATAAAAGGCCACAATTAGAAACAAAAAAAGTATGAGTGGAAAAACTCACCAGGAAAGGCAAACATATGAAAAAGTAGGAAATCATCCAAACACAAAGATGACATCAAAACAAGTAATCTTGAGAATGAGAATATAAATGCAGCATACAAAGAAAAGAAAAAGAGGAAAGAAAGAAATCCACAAACAACACTAAAGTTAGTCTGGAAATAGCAGGAAAAAAATTAAAGAGGAAAGGAAGAAGAAAGGACTGCAAAAAAGTTCCAAACAACAAATTGTCAATAAGAACATATATACCAATAATTAACTTAAAAGACATGGACTGGCTCAATGGATGCAAAAATAAGACCCATATATATGCTGTCTAAAAGAGGAACACTTCCGATCTAGGCACACATACAGACTGAAACTGAGGTGATTGGAACAGGTATTCCATGCAAATGAAAATCAGTGCTGTAGTAGCCATTCCCATATCAGAAAAAATAGACTTAGAAAAACACAAGTGACAAAGAAAAACACTACATAATGATCCATGGATTAATTTAGGAAGAAGATATAACAATTGTAAATATATATTCACCCAACATAGGAGCATTTCAATATATAAGAAAAATACCAATAGCCATAAAAGGAGAATTGAACAAAAACATAATAATAGTGAGGAATTTTCATGAATGGAAAAAGGCAGAAAACCAACCAGGAACCACAAGACTTAAATGACACACTAGATCAGTTAATTGATATTTGTAGAGCATGCCATCCAAAAGCAGTAAAATGCACTTTATTTCAATTGCACAAGAAACGTTCTCCAGGATAGATTATATCTTGGGCCACAAAGCAAGCTGAGGTAAATTTAAGAAAACTGAAATGATATCAAACATCTTTCCCAACTACAATACTATGATATCAGAAATCAGCTATGATCTAAAAAAGAAAACTGTAGGAAAAAAAAAAATATGGAGACTAAAAAATAAGCCATTAAACTATCAATGAATCACTGAGTAATTAAAAGAGGAAATTACAAATGTCAAGAGACAAATGAAAGTGACAGCAGGAGGTTCAAAACCTATCAGTTCAATTCAGTCGCTCAGTCATATCCAACTCTTTCCGACCCCATGAATCACAGCACGTCAGGCCTCCCTGTCCATCACCATCTCCCGGAGATCACTCAGACTCACGTCCATCGAGTCAGTGATGCCATCCAGCCATCTCATCCTCTGTCGTCCCCTTCTCCTCCTGCTCCCAATCCTTCCCAGCATCAGAGTCTTTTCCAATGAGTCAACTCTTCACATAAGGTGGCCAAAGTACAGGAGTTTCAGCTTCAGCATCATTCCTTCCAAAGAAATCCCAGGATTGATCTCCTTCAGAATGGACTGGTTGGATCTCCTTGCAGTCCAAGGAACTCTCAAGAGTCTTCTCCAACACCACAGTTCAAAAGCATCAATTCTTTAGCACTCAGCTTTCTTCACAGTCCAACTCTCACATCCATACATGACCACAAGAAAAACCATAGCCTTGACTAGACAGACGTTTGTTGGCAAAGTAATGTCTCTGCTTTTGAATATGCTATCTAGGTTGGTCATAACTTTTCTTCCAAGGAGTAAGCATCTTTTAATTTCATGGCTGCAGTCACCATCTGCAGTGATTTTGGAGCCCCAAAAGATAAAGTCTGACACTGTTTCCACTGTTTCCCCATCTATTTCCCATGAAATGATGGGACCAGATGCCATGATCTTCATTTTCTGAATGTTGAGATTTAAGCCAACTTTTTCACTTTCATCACGAGGATTTTTAGTTCCTCTTCACTTTCAGCCATAAGGGTGGTGTCATCTGCATATCTGAGGTTATTGATATTTCTCCTGGCAGTCTTGATTCCAGCTTGTGCTTCTTCCAGCGCAGGGTTTCTCATGATGTACTCTGCATAGAAGTTAAATAAGCACGGTGATAATATACAGCCTTGACATACTCCTTTTCCTATTTGGAACCTATGGAACACAGTAAAAGCAGTGCTAAAATGGAAGTTGATAGCCATACAATCTTACCTAAAATAGCAAAATTAATCTCAAAAAACCTAACTTTATAAGTAACTAAAGAAAGAGGAAAGAACAGAGCTCTAAGTTAGTAGAAGGAAAGAAATAAAAAAGGTCAGAGCAGAAATGAATTAAATAGAGATTTTTAAAAAAAAAAGCAAAGATAAAGAAAACTAACAACTGGTTCCTTGGGAAGAGAAACAAAATTAGCAAACCTTTAGCCAGACTCATTAAGAAAAAAAAGGGATAGGACTCAATTTTATGAAGGTAGAAATGAAAAAAGAATTTACAACAGTCACCACAGAAATAGAAAGGATTATGAGGGATTACTCATAATCCCTCATGGCAAATATATGCCAATAAAATGGAAAACTAGTAAAAAAAATGGAAAAATTCTTAGAAAGGTACAATCTTCCTGGACTGAAGCAAGAAGAAATAGATAATATGAACAGATCAATCACACTTACTGAAATTGAAACCGTAACTAAAATTTCTTTCAGCAAACAAAATCCAGACACAGATGGCTTCACAGGTGAATTTTATCAAATATTTAAAGAAGAAATAACACGTTCTGAAACTATTCTGAAAACTTACAGAAGAAACATGCCCAAATTCACCCTACAGGGCAACCATCATCCTGATACTAATATCAGACAAAGATACCACAGAAGAATATAATTGTCGACCAATATCACAGATGACTATAGATACAAAAATAGTTAACAAAATTCTAGCAGACCAAATCCAATAAGCCATCAAAAGGATCATGCACAATGGTTGAGTGATGCAAGTGATGGCCCAGGGATGCAAGGATTTTTCAATATCTGCAAGTTAACCAATGTGATGCATGCATCAACAAAGTGAAGAATGAAAACCAGATGTTCATCTGAATGACACAGAAAAAGGTTTTGACAAAATTAAACATCCATTTATGATTAACAAAAAAAAAAAAAACTTCCCAGAAAGCGGGCATAGAGAGAACATAGGGCAATATTGTTTTTCAGTCACCCAATCATGTCTGGACCGTTGTGACCCCATGGACTGCCACACCCCAGGTCTTCCTATCCCTTACCATCTCCCAAAGCATCCCCAAGTCCATGTCCATTACCCTAGTGATGCCATACAGCCATCTCATCCTCTGATGCCTCTTCTCCTTCAGCCCTCAACTTTTCCCAGCATGAGGGCCTTTCTAATGAATCAGTTGTTTGCATCAGATTACCAAAATACTGCACTTTCAGCTTCAGCTTCAGTCCTTCCAATGAGTATTCAGGGTAATATAGGTCAATATAATAGAGGCCATATATGATAAACCTACAACTAGCATCATACTCAATGTGTAAAAGCTGAAAGCATTTCTTATAAGATCAGGAACAAGATAAGGGTGTCCACTCTTTCCACTTTTTTCAACATAGCTTTGGAAGTCTCAACCAGAAAAGAAAAAGAAATAAATGGAATCCAAATTGGAAAAGAAGTAAAATTGTCACTGTTTGCAGATGTCATGATACTATGAATAGAATATCCTAAAGATGCCACTAGAAAGCAGAGTTCATCAATGACTTTGGTAAAGTTTCAGGATGTGGAATTAATACACAGAAATCTCTTCATTCCTATATACTAACAATGAAATTTCAGAAGGGGAAATCAAAGGAAAATATTCTCATTTATCAAAAAGAATAAAATATCTAGGGATAGACCTAAGTAACCAAAAGGCCTGAACTCAGAAAACTATAAAATATTTATGAAAGAAATAAAGTATAACACAAATAGACTGAAGGCTATAACATGTCCTTGGATAGGAAGAGTCAATATTGTCAAAATTATTTTACTACCCAAGGCAATCTACAAATCCAATTCAAGAGTTGTCTATTAAAATAAAAAGTACTTGCACAAAGATGCATATATACATATAACATGATATCAAGTATATTGTTTCTATTATATACTTCAATTTCTCAGTTTGCAAGAATTAGCTTCTCTTTCTCTCTTCTTTTCTGTCTCTCCCTGTCCTTTTTTCTTTTTCAGTCATAGTGTCTTTACTTTTGCATTTTCTTCTTTGATGATTTTATTTGAAAATACTGAAAAATATGAAAAGTAAAATTGCTTCATTATTGCTAACATAAAAGGATAAACGTTACAAAATTTCTAAAATATCCAAAACAGGTGGTGAAATAAGGTAAACTTGATAATCTCACAACCCAATATGGGTAATGAAATGAGTACTGATTTCCCCAAAAGATAATAAAGCAGGGTAAGGAATAAATGTCTACAATATGTGAGAACAGAAGTAAAAGTTGATCAGTTCAGTTCAGTCGCTCAGTCGTGTCCGACTCTTTGCACACCATGAATCGCAGCACACCAGGCCTCCCTGTCCGTCATCAACTCCTGGAGTTCACTCAAACTCATGTCCATCGAGTCGGTGATGCCATCCAGACATCTCATCCTCTGTCATCTCCTTTCCCCCCTGCCCCCAATTCCTCCCAGCATCAGAGTCTTTTCCAATGAGTCCACTATTCACATGAGGTGGCGAAACTATTGGAGTTTCAGCTTTAGCATCATTCCTTCCAAAGAACACCCGGGGCTGATCTCCTTCAGAATGGACTGGTTGGATCTCCTTGCAGTCCAAGGGACTCTCAAGAGTCTTCTCCAACACCACAGTTCAAAAGCATCATTCCTCGGTGCTCAGCTTTCTTCACAGTCCAACTCTCGCATCCATACATGACCACTGGAAAAACCATAGCCTTGACTAGACAGACCTTTGTTGGCAAAGTAATGTCTCTGCTTTTCAATAAGCTATCTAGGTTGATCATAACTTTTCTTCCAAGGAATAACCGTCTTTTAATTTCATGTCTGTAGCCACCGTCTGCAGTGATTTTGGAGCCCCCCAAAATAAAGTCTGACACAGTTTCGAATGCTTCCCCATCTATTTCCCACTAAGTGATGGAACAGATGCTGTGATCTTCATTTTCTGAATGTTGAGCTTTAAGCCAACTTTTCACTCTCCTCGTTCACTCTCATGAAGAGGGTTTTTAGTTCCTATTCACTTTGTGTCATAAGTATGGTGTCATCTGCATATCTGAGGATATTGATATTTGTTCCGGCAATCTTGATTCCAGCTTGTGCTTCTTCCAGCCCAGCATTTCTCATGATGTACACTGTATATAAGTTAAATAAACAGGGTGACAATATACAGCCTTGACATACACCTTTTCCTTTTTGGAACCAGTCTGTTGTTCCATGTCCAGTTCTAAATGTTGCTTCCTGACCTGCATACAGATTTCTCAAGAGGCAGGTTAGGTGGTCTGGTATTCCCATCTCTTCCAGAATTTTCCACAGTTTATTGTGATCCACACAGTCAAAGGCTTTGGCATAGTCAATAAAGCAGAAATAGAGGTTTTTCTCGAACTCTCTTGCTTTTTCCATGCCCCTGCAGATGTTGGCAATTTGATCTCTGGTTCCTCTGCCTTTTCTAAAACCAGCTTGAACATCAGGGAGTTCACGGTTCACGTATTGCTGAAGCCTGGCCTGGAGAATTATGAGCATTACTTTACTAGCATGTGAGATTAGTGGAATTGAGCATTCTTTGGGATTGGAATGAAAACTGACCTTTTCCAGTCCTGTGGCCACTGCTCAGTTTTCCCAATTTGCTGACATATTTAGTGCAGCACTTTCACAGCATCATATTTCAGGATTCGAAAGAGTTCAACTAGAATTCCATTAACTCCACTAGCTTTGTTCATAGTAATGTTTTCTAATGCCCACTTGACTTCACATTCCAGGATGTCTGGCTCCAGGTGAATGATCATAGCATCGTGATTATCTTGGTCTCGAAGATCTTTTTTGTACAGTTCTTCTGTGTATTCTTGACACCTCTTCTTAATATCTTCTGCTTCTGTTAGGTCCATACCATTTCTGTCCTTTATCAAGCCCATCTTTGCATGAAATATTCCTTTGGTATCTCAGTCATAGGCAACTCATGAGAAATGTTCTGCACAAACCAGTCTTGGCCTGTGACTGGCAGCTGTGTCTTCTCCCCAGGCCACAACTGAGAAATATTCTATTTAAGGAATGGGAGATATTTTGCAGTTTTAGATGAACTGGAAAATACTAAAGTTGGAGAATAAGCAACTCAATAAATTTGTTAATGTAGTAATAACAGAGTATATTTTAACCAAAACTGAAATCATCAATTATTCAAGAAAAGTGTTAAAAATACTTCATAATCACACATACAGGATTTAGGTGAAATAATCCCCAAAGTAGATGTTATAGCATCTTGCTTCTTAAAAAATGAGAATGAATATAAAGTAATTGACAATTCAACTCATAAAAGTTAAAGAACAATAGAATAAACATAAAAAAGCAGATGAATAAAGGAATTGAGATAACATCAGAAATTAATAAAATAGAGAATTGCAAAACCAAGTAATTTGATAAGTGAAGCCATAAGTAAACTGTCTAAAAAAAGACTGTTAAAAAATGCAGCCCTTTTGCAAGTCTGATAAAGAAAATTTGTGGGAAAATAAGACAGAATGGACAAAAGAGATGAAAATGAGAATATAACCATAGATGTAAAGAAGTATAGCACATTTTAGAAAAAAATGCCCTGTAGAACTTTACTTCAATAAATGTGAAAATATGTAATGCTTCAGGAAAAATTATCAATATTAACAAGAATAAGTTAAAGAACTCAATAGATTAATAACAACAAAAGAAATTAAAAGTTAAAAATTCATCACAAAAAAACGTCCAGGTGTGTTCTAAAATATCTCAAGGAATTAGTCTGCCCCAATATATGGTAAAATTTGTTGTGAACGCCCTTTAATTTTACAAAGCTGTCAGAATCTCAACTATAAAGGAATAGTAATAGTATTTGTAATAACAATAGAAGTAATAGTAGTACTAATAAATTCAGTCTCACTAATAAATATATATTTAAAAATCTGAAGAGAATATTACCAACAGAATCCAGATGCAAGAATATAAAGATGTTCTGAAATTTGGAAACATATTAATAAATAGAAAAAGCTTTTAGTAACTTTTATATATGCCCATAAGATGTTTAATGCAATTTAGTTTTTATTTCAAATGAAATTCTTAGTAAGATAACATTAAAAGAATGCTTTCTGGACTTATAAAAGTGTATTTGTCAGATAGGAACAGCAAAATATCATATTGGCAAATAATAGAGACATTTCCTTAAAAAACAGGAATAGACACATCACCACTATTGATTAATATTTTTCCTGGAGTTCTCAACTAGAAGATTTACATTTTAAAAATAATGTGTTATATGAATGGTTTAAGAAACTGAATTGTCCTTATTTGTCAATAAGTCATTTCTTCCTAGCAAAGCCAAGCAAATCAACTGAAAAATGCTTAGATTTAGGCTGTCAAACATAAAGTCTCCAATGTTCTGATAATGGAAATGAGACCTGTAGGGTAAGAAACTGATTCTACAAAGGCTAGGGGTGTGTGGTGTGTGTGTGTGTGTGTGTGTCTGTGTACAGTCCATGTATATGCACCTATGTGTCTGTATATGTATGCATCTGTATCCATGTACACACATTCCTATGTAGATATGCATGTGTGTCTGTGATTGTGTGTGTGTTTGTAGATAGAGGAGTAGGAAACAATCCCTGTAAAAGGGAATAAGAAACTCAAAAACCTTGGGATAAGAGAAAATGCGATGTTCTTGGAGAACAGAAAGGGCTCCATAAAGTTGGAGGTTGTTGATCCAAGGAAATTAGTAGAACCTGAAGTCTGAGAGACAGGCAGAGGCTAGGTCATGTAAAATCTTATGAAACATAAGGGGAATCTGGATTTTACTGAAAGTGAAGTCAATGATGATTTTTTGAAAAGTATTTTAATTGTAGGATAATTACTTTACAATATTGTGATGGTTTTGTCATACATCAACATGAATCAGCCATAGGTATATATGTGGCCCCCTCTATCCTGAATCCTCCTCCTTTGTCTCTCCCCACTCTATCCCTCTGGGTTATCCCAGAGCACAAGCTTTGGGTGCCCTGTTTCATGCATTGATCTTGCACTGTCCATGTATTTTACATTTGGTAATGGACATGTTTCAGTGGTATTCTTTCAAATCATTCCTCCTTGACTTCTCCCGCTGAGTCCAAAAGTCTGTTTTTTACCTTTGTGTCTCCATTGCTGCCCTGCATATAGGATCATCGGTACTGTCTTTCTAAATTCCTTATATGTATGTTAATACACAGTATTTGTCTTTCTCTTTCTGACTTACTTCACTCTTTATAATAGACTCGAGGTTCAACCACCTCATAAGTTCTGACTGAAACATGTTCCTTTTTATAGTTCAGTAATATTCCATTGTGTATATATATATCACAGCCTCTTTATCCATTCATCTGCTGATGGATATCTTGGAGAAGAGAATGGCAACCAACTCCAGTATTGTTTTCTGGAGAATATCATAGACAGGAGCCTGGCAGGCTACAGTCTATGGGGCAGAAAGAGTTGGATATGAGTTAGTGACTAAACCACCAATAAGGAGTGATACTGAACATCTTTTCATGGTTTTATTAGCCATCTGTATCTCTTCTTTGGAGAATGTCTACTTAGGTCTTTTGCCCACTTTTTGATTGAGTTGTTCATTTTTCTGATATTGAGCTGCTTGATTGCTTGTATATTATGGAGATTAATTCTTTGACACTTGCTTCATTTGCTATTTTTTTCTCCCACTCTGTGGGCTGTCTTATCACCTTGCTTATAGTTTCCTTCATTGTGCAAAGTTTTTTTAAGTTTCATTATGTCCCATTTATTTATTTTGCTTTTTATTTCCATTACTCTGGGAAGTGGGTCCTACAGGATTTCTCTGTGATTTATGTTGGAGTGTGTTCTGCCTATGTTTTCCTCTAAGAGTTTTATAGCTTCTGGTCTTATATTTAAGTACTTAATTTATTTTGACCTTATTTTTTGTGTTTACAGTATTATAAAGTATTCTAGTTTCCTTCTTTTACATGTAGTTGGTCAATTTTCCCAGCACCACTGGTTGAAGAGACTGTTTTTTTTCTCCATTGCATATTGCCTTCTTTGTCAAAGATAAGGTATCCGTAGGTGTGTGGATTTGTCTCTGGGCTTTCTACTTTGTTCCACTGATCTATATTTCTGCCTTTGTGTCAGTACCATACTGTCTTGATGACTGTAGCTTTGCAGCATAATCTGAAGTCAGGAAGGTTGATTCCTCCAGTTCCATTCTTCTTTGTCAAGAGTGCTTTGGCTATTTGGGGTCGTTTATGTTTCCATACAAATTTTGAAATTGTTTTTCCAAGTTCTGTGAAAAATACTGTTTGTAGTTTGAATAAGGATTGTGTTGAATCTGTAAATTGCTTTGGGTAGCATATTCATTTTCACTACATTGATTCTTCCAATCCAAGAACATGATATATTTCTCCATCTATTAGTGTCATCCTTGATTTCTTTAATCAGTGTTTGATAATTTTCTGTACACAAGTCTTTTGATTCTTTAGGTAAATTTATTCCTAAGTATTTCATTTTTTTCACTGCAATGATGAATGGGATTGTTTACTTAATTTTGTTTTCTGATTTTTCATTGTTAGTGTATAGGAATGCAAGGGATTTCTGTGAATTAATTTTATATCCTGCAACATTACTATATCCATTGATTCAGTTCAGTTTAGTTCAGTCGCTCAGTCATGTCCAACTCCTTGCAACCCCATGAATCGCAGCACGCCAGGCCTCCCTGTGCATCACCAACTCCCGGAGTCATTCAGATTCACGTCCTTAGAGTCAGTGATGTCATCCAGCCATCTCATCCTGTCATGCCCTTCTTCTCCTGCCCCCAATCCCTCCCAGCATCAAAGTCTTTTCCAATGAGTCAACTCTTTGCATGAGGTGGCCAAAGTACTGGAGTTTCAGCTTTAGCATCATTCCTTCCAAAGAACACCGAGGGCTGATCTCCTTCAGAATGGACTGGTTGGATCTCCTTGAAGTCCAAGGGACTCTCAAAAGTCTTCTCCAACACCACAGTTCAAAAGCATCAATTCTTCAGCACTCAGCCTTCTTCACAGTTCATTGATTCGTTCCAGTAATTTTCTGGTTATTACTATAGCATTGTAATAATGCAGTTTAAAGTCTAGGAGGATTAATCTTTCAATTTTGTTGTTGTTCTCAAGATTGCTTTGGTAATTTGGTTCTTTTGTGGTTCCATATGAATTTTAAGATTATTTGCTCTAGTTTGATTTTTTTTTTTAATGGATATTTTGACAGGAAGAGTATTACATCTGTAGATTGCTTTGGGTAGTATGGCAATTTTAACACAATTAAATTTTTTTCCAATATACTCGCATGGACATATATTGGAAAAAATTCCAATTATTTAGATTTTTCCATTTATTTAGATTTTTCTATATATCATCTTCAATTTCCTTCATCAGTGTTTTAAATACTTCAGAGTATAGGCCTTTCATGTCCTTGGTTAAATTTGCTCCTAGGCATTTCATCCTTTTTGATATTATTTTTAAAGTTTTTTGTTTTTAACTTTCTCATTCTAATAATTCACTATTAGTGTTTAGGGAAAATGTAGATTTTAAAAAATTAATTTTGTATTCTGCAACATTGTTGAATTCACTTATTTGTTATAATAGTTTTCAAGTGGAGATTGTTGGAGTTTCTGTTTATAGTATAATGTCATCTACAACTGGTGAGTTATTCCTCTTCCCTTCCAATTTGGATGCATTTTATTTCTTTTTCCTGCCTGATTGCTATGACTAGGACTTCCAATACATTTTTAAATAAAAATGGCAAAAGTGAGCATCCTTACTTTGCCTTCTGAGTTGAGATAGAAGACTTAGCTTTTCACTGTTGAGTATTCCATTGGCTGTGAATCTGTCATAATGATTTTTATTAAATTGAGATATGCTCTTTCTGCACACACTTTGATAGGAGGTTTTTTTTTTTTATCATGAAGGAATGTTGAATTTTGTCAAAACTTTTTCTATATTTGTTGAGAAATCATATGGTTTTGTCCTTCTTTTTATTAATGTGGTATATCACATTGATTTGTGAATGTTGAACTAGCCTTACATCCCTTGAAAATACAATCTAATCATCAAATATCATTTTTATATATTGTTGAATTCAGTTTACTAATATTTTTTTGGAAAATTTTTGGATCCATATTCATAAAAGTTTTTGGTCTGAATTTTTTTTTGTATTATCTTTATCTAGTTTTGGTATCAGGATAATTGTGGACTCATTGAATGATTTGGGGAGTGCTCCCAATCTATTGGAATAGTTGGAGAAGGGTAGGTATTATTTGTTCTTAATATGTTTGGTAGAATTGCCCAGTGAAGCTATCAGATAATAGAGTTTTGTTTGCTCAATTTTTTTTAAATTACAAATTCAATTTCAATATAGTGATCAGTCTATTTAGATTGAACATTTCTTCCTGATTTAGTCCTAAAAGGTTGTATGTTACCAGAAATTTGTGATTTCCTCTAGTTTCCTCTAGGTAAATGCCAATTTGTTGACATTTAACTATTTAAAATATGTTTTTATATCTGTGATATTGGTTGTTATTTCTCCTCTTTCATTTACTATTTTGTTTATTTGAGTCCTCTCTCTTCTTGTTGTGTGTGTTAGTCACCCAGTTGTATCTGACTCTTTGCAACTTTATAGCCTATAGCCTACCAGTGCTGTCCATGGGATTTTCCAGGCAAGAATACTGGAGTGAATTGCCATTGCCGTCTCCAGAATATCTTCATGACCCAGGGATTGAACCCAGGTCTCCTGCATTTCAAGCAGATTCTTTACCATCTGAGTTACCAGAGAAGCCCTTTCTTCTTGGTGAACCTGGCTAAAGCTTTATCTATTGTGCTTCTTTCTACCAAACAAGAAAAATAAAGATAAAAATTTTATTGATCTTTTCAATTGCTGTTTTAATCTTTATTTTATTTATTTCCTCTCTGATCTTTATTATTTGTTTCACTCTGCTGACTTTGTGCTTTTTTTGATCTTCATTATTAAATTCCTTTAAGTAGTTGGGTAGGTAGTTTATTTAATTTTTTTTTCTTATTTTTCGAGGAAAACCCATAATAGTATAAACTTCCCTCTTAGAACTGTTTTTTTTTCCTTCATCCCACAGAATTTAGATTATTATATTTACATTTTCATTTGTCTTGAGAACTTTCTGTTTTCTTCTTTAATTTCTTCATTGACCCATAGTTCTTTGGAGCATGTTGTTTACTCTCCACATTAGTGTGTTTATCCATTTCCTTTCTATAATTAATTTTTAGTTTCATACTGCCATGGTCAGAAAAAAAAAAATGTTGGCATAATTTCTTGTAAGTCTGTTGAGCTTGTTTTGTGGCCTAGCATTTGATCTATCCAAGTGCACTTTGACAACAATGTGTATTCTGCAGTGTTTGGATATAATATCACATCTCCAAGAAAAAAAATGCAAAAAAGCAAAATGGCTGTCTAGGAAGGCCTTACAAATAGCTGTGAAAAGAAGAGAGGTAAAAAGCAAAGAAGAAAAGGAAAGATATAAGCATCTGAATGCAGAGTTCCAAAGAATAGCAAGAAGAGATAAGAATGCCTTCTTCAGTGATCAATGCAAAGAAATAGAGGAAAACAACAGAATGGGAAAGACTAGAGATCTCTTCAAGAAAATTAGAGAAACCAAAGGAACATTTCATGCAAAGATGGGCTCGATAAAGGAAAGAAATGGTATGGACCTAACAGAAGCAGAAGATATTAAGAAGACGTGGCAAGAATACACAGAACTGTACAAAAAAGATCTTCACATACAAGATATTCATGATGGTGTGATCATTCATCTAGAGCCAGACATTCTGGAATGTGAATTCAAGTGGGCCTTAGGAAACATCACTATGAACAAAACTAGTGGAGATGATGAAATTCCAGTTGAGCTGTTTCAAATCCTGAAAGGTGATGCTGTGAAAGTGCTGCACTCAATATGCCAGCAAATTTAGGAAACTGAGCAGTGGCCACAGGACTGGAAAAAGGTCAGTTTTCATTCCAATCCCAAAGAAAGGCAATGCAAAAGAATTTTCAAACTACCACACAATTGCACTCATCTCACATGCTAGTAAAGTAATGCTTAAAATTCTCCAAGCCAGGCTTCAATAATACGTGAACTGTGAACTCCCTGATGTTTAAGCTGGTTTTAGAAAAGGAAGAGGAACAAGATATCAAATTGCCAACATCCTCTGGATCATGGAAAAAGCAAGAGAATTCCAGAAAAACCTCTATTTCTGCTTTATTGACTATGCCAAAGCCTTTGACTGTGTGGATCACAATTAACTGTGGAAAATTCTGAAAGAGATGGGAATACCAGATCACCTAGCCTGGCTCTTGAGAATTCTGTATGCAGGTCAGGAAGCAACAGTTAGAACTGGACATGGAACGTCAGACTGGTTCCAAATAGGAAAAGGAGTACTTCACGGCTGTATATTGTCACCCTGCTTATTTAACTTCTGTGCAGAGTACATCATGAGAAATGCTGGACTGGAAGAAACACAAGTTGTAATCAAGATTGCCGGGAGAAATATCAATAACCTCAGATATGCAGATGACACCACCCTCATGACAGAAAGTGAAGAGGAGCTAAAAAGCCTCTTGATGAAAGTGAAAGAGGAGAGTGAACAAGTTGGCTTAAAGCTCAACATTCAGAAAACGAAGATCATGGCATCTGGTCCCATCACTTCATGGGAAATAGATGGGGAAATAGAAGAAACAGTGTCAGACTTTATTTTTTTGGGCTCCAAAATCACTACAGATTGTGACTGCAGCCATGAAATTAAAAGACGCTTACTCCTTGGAAGAAAAGTTATGACCAACCTATATAGTATATTCAAAAGCAGAGACATTATTTTGCCTAAGAAGGTCCGTCTAGTCAAGGCTATGGTTTTTCCATTGGTCATGTATGGATGTGAGATTTGGACTGTGAAGAAGGCTGAGCACCAAAGAATTGGTCCTTTGAACTGTGGTGTTGGAGAAGACTCTTGAGAGTCCCTTGGACTGCAAGGAGATCCATCCAATCCATTCTGAAGGACATCAGCCCTGGATTTCTTTGGAAGGAATGATGCTGAAGCTGAAACTCCAGTACTTTGGCCACCTCATGTGAAGAATTGACTCATTGGAAAAGACTCTGATGCTGGGAGGGATTGGGGGCATGAGGAGAAGGGGAAGACCGAGGATAAGATGGCTGAATAGCATCACGGACACGATGGACGTGAGTCTGAGTGAATTCCTGGAGATGGTGATGGACATGGAGGCCTGACGTGCTGCGATTCGTGGGGTCACAAAGAGTCGGACACGACTGAGCGACTGAACTGAACTGAACTGAAGATATCTACTAATGCCAAGAAAGGTAGAAGGCAAAAGGTGTAGAGACCAACAGAGGATGAGAGAGTTAGATAGCATCACTAAATCAATAAATATGAATTTGAGCAAACTGTGGAGATAGTGAAGGACAGAGAAGCTTGGTATGCTACAGTCCATAAGGTTGCAAGAAGTCAGACATGATTTAGTGACTGAAAAAAAAACAATAAATTGTGTCACTTAAAACTAATGTTGCCTTGGGACTTCCTTGGTGGTCCAGTGTTTAAGAATCTGCCTTTCAATGCAGGTTCAATCCCTGGTTGGAGAGCTAAAATCCTACATAGTACAGGGCAACTAAGCCCATACCCACAACTAGGGAGACTGAGTACTGCAACTTCTGAGCCTGTGTGCTCTAAGGTGCATGCACTGCAACAAGAGAATACCACATACTAAAACTAGAGAAACCCCTGCATGCTTCAATTAGAGAAAAGCCCATGCACCACAATGAATCCTTAGACCAGCACAAGAAAAAAAAACGAGAGAGAGAGAGAGAGAGGAGAGAAAGAGACAGACAGACAAACTGTTGCTGCCTTACTGATCTTCCATCTGGGAAATCTGCCCATTAATGCAAATGAGATGCTAATGTGTCCCTCACTATCATTTTATTATTGTCAATTTCTCCATTTTTGTCTGTTAAAACGGTGAATCACCTACATATGAGTGAGTTTAGTTCCAAGAGTGCATTCATAAGTCCAGTTTCTTTGTAAATCCAACATAGTTAGCCAAGGCATCCAACTAACACAATCAGCTATATAGTACTGTACTGTAGTAGGTCTATAATAGTTTTCACATAAATAATTCATAAGAAACAAATATATATATAACCTTTTTAGTCTTACTGTATAGGACCTTCCTCCAACAAACTTGAAAATTCTTAAAGAGATGGAAATACCAGACCACCTTATTTGTCTCCTTAGAAACCTGTATGTGGGCCAATAAGCAACAGTTATTTCTGGATATGGAACGGTGAACTGGTTCAAGACTGTGAAAGCAGTTGATCAAGGCTGTATACTGTCACCTTTTTATTTAAATTATAGACAGATCACATCATGTGAAATTCTGGGCTGGATGAATATGCAGATGATACCGTTCTTACAGCAGAAAATGAAGAGATACTGAAGAATCTTGTGATGAAGATGAAAGAGGAGAGAGAAAAGCTGGCTTGAAACTCAGTGTTCAAAAAATAAGATTATGGCACATGTTCCCGTCATTTCAAGACAAATAGAAAGGGGGAAATGGAAACAGTGACAGATTTCATTTTCTTGGACTCCCAAATCACTGCAGTTGGTGACTGAAACCATGGATTTAAAAAGAAGCTTGTTAGCCATCCGTATGTCTTCTTTGGAGAAATGTCTACTTAGTTCTTTGGCCCATTTTTTGATTGGGTCGTTTATTTTTCTGGAATTGAGCTGCAGAAGTTGCTTGTATATTTTTGAGATTAGTTGTTTGTCAGTTATTTCAGTTGCTATTATTTTCTCCCATTCAGAAGGCTGTCTTTTCACCTTGCTTATATTTTCCTTTGTTGTACAGAAGCTTTTAATTTTAATTAGATCCCATTTGTTTCTCCAAAGAAGACATACGGATGGCTAACAAACACATGAAAAGATGCTCAACATCACTCATTATTAGAGAAATGCAAATCAAAACCACAATGAGGTACCACTTCACACCAGTCAGAATGGCTGCGATCCAAAAATCTGCAAGCAATAAATGCTGGAGAGGGTGTGGAGAAAAGGGAACCCTCCTACACTGTTGGTGGGAATGCAAACTAGTACAGCCACTATGGAGAACAGTGTGGAGATTCCTTTAAAAATTGCAAATAGAACTACCTTATGACCCAGCAATCCCACTTCTGGGCATACACACCGAGGAAACCAGAATTGAAAGAGACACATGTACCCCAATGTTCATCGCAGCACTGTTTACAATAGCCAGGACATGGAAACAACCTAGATGTCCATCAGCAGATGAATGGATAAGAAAGCTGTGGTACATATACACAATGGAGTATTACTCAGCCATTAAAAAGAATTCATTTGAATCAGTTCTGATGAGATGGGTGAAACTGGAGCCAATTATACAGAGCGAAGTAAGCCAGAAAGAAAAACACCAATACAGTATACTAACACATATATATGGAATTTAGGAAGATGGCAATGACGACCCTGTATGCAAGACAGGAAAAAAGACACAGATGTGTATACCAGACTTTTGGACTCAGAGGGAGAGGGAGGGGGTGGGATGATTTGGGAGAATGGGAATTCTAACATGTATACTGTCATGTAAGAATTGAATCGCCAGTCCATGTCTGACATAGGGTGCAGCTTGCTTGGGGCTGGTGCATGGGATGACCCAGAGAGATGTTGCGGGAGGGAGGTGGGAGGGGGTTCATGTTTGGGAACGCATGTAAGAATTAAAGATTTTAAAATTTAAAAAAAAAAAAAAATTAAAATAAAAAAAATAAAAAAATAAAAAGAAGCTTGCTCCTACGAAGGAGACTATAACAGATTGTGTATTGAAAAGCAAAAACTTCCCTTTGCTGGTAAAGTTCCATATAGTCAGAGCTATGGTTTTTCCAGTAGTCATGTACAGATGTGAGTTGAATCATAAAGAAGACTGAGCACCAAAGAACTGATACTTTCTTTTTTTTTTTTTTTATTTATTTTTTTTTTTAAATTTTAAAATCTTTAATTCTTACATGCGTTCCCAAACATGAACCCCCCTCCCACCTTCCTCCCCACAACATCTCTCTGGGTCATCCCCATGCACCAGCCCCAAGCAAGCTGCACCCTACGTCAGACATGGACTGGCGATTCAATTCTTACATGACAGTATACATGTTAGAATTCCCATTCTCCCAAATCATCCCACCCTCTCCCTCTCCCTCTGAGTCCAAAAGTCTGGTATACACATCTGTGTCTTTTTTCCTGTCTTGCATACAGGGTCGTCATTGCCATCTTTCTAAATTCCATATATATGTGTTAGTATACTGTATTGGTGTTTTTCTTTCTGGCTTACTTCGCTCTGTATAATTGGCTCCAGTTTCACCCATCTCATCAGAACTGATTCAAATGAATTCTTTTCAATGGCTGAGTAATACTCCATTGTGTATATGTACCACAGCTTTCTTATCCATTCATCTGCTGATGGACATCTAGGTTGTTTCCATGTCCTGGCTATTATAAACAGTGCTGCGATGAACATTGGGGTACATGTGTCTCTTTCAATTCTGGTTTCCTCGGTGTGTATGCCCAGCAGTGGGATTGCTGGGTCATAAGGTAGTTCTATTTGCAATTTTTTAAGGGATCTCCACACTGTTCTCCATAGTGGCTGTACTAGTTTGCATTCCCACCAACAGTGTAGGAGGGTTCCCTTTTCTCCACACCCTCTCCAGCATTTATTGCTTGCAGATATGGACACCTTATCTTTGACAAAGGAGGCAAGAATATACAATGGAGTAAAGACAATCTCTTTAACAAGTGGTGCTGGGAAAACTGGTCAACCACTTGTAAAAGAATGAAAGTAGATCACTTTCTATCACTGTACACAAAAATAAACTCAAAATGGATTAAAGATCTAAATGATACTTTCAAATTGTGGTGCTGGAGAAGACTCTTGAGATTTCCTTGGACAGCAAGGAGGTCAAACCAGTCATTTCTGAAAGAAAATCAACCCTGAATATTAAATGGAAGGACTGTTGCTGAAGATGAAGTTCCAAAACTTCAGCTACCTGATGCAAATAGCTGACTCATTGAAAAAGACCCTAATGCTGGGAAATATTGAGGCAAAAGGAGAAGGGGGTGGCAGGGGATGAGATGGTTAGATAGCCATCACCAACTTAATGGACATGAATTTTAGCAAACTCTGGCTGATATTGGAGGAGATAGATAGAGAAGCCTAGCATGCTGCATTCCATGGAGTTGCAGAGTCAGACCCAACTTAGTGAATGAACCACAGCAGAATCTTGAAAAGTACAGTAGTATAGTAAAACAGGCAACACTTCTTCGCATCACTAGCAATGTCACTGCTGCTTGTACAATCGCTTCTGGTTGTTGATTCAGTTCTTCCTTGTTCATTTCTTTCTTTTTTTTTTTTTCAGTTTTTTATTTTTTAAATTTTAAAATCTTTAATTCTTACATGCGTTCCCAAACATGAACCCCCCTCCCACTTCCCTCCCCATAACATGTCTCTGGGTCATCCCCATGCACCAGCCCCAAGCATGCTATATCCTGCATCAGACATAGACTGGCGATTCAATTCTTACATGATAGTATACATGTTAGACTGCCATTCTCCCAAATCATCCCACCCTCTCCCTCTCCCTCTGCGTCCTAAAGTCCGTTATACACATCTGTGTCTTCTTTTTGTTTCGTCTCTTGGTTTGATGATTTGATGACTTTCTTTAGTAGTATGCTTGTCTTCCTTTGTTTCTATGTTTTTTTGTGTGTTTTTGATTTGTGGTTTACCACAGATTTCATATATGTTGACGCATAATTATATCTACTTGTTTTAAACTTGCACTCATTCAACTTCAAACACATCCTAAAAGATCTTAATTTTTACTTCCCTTCCCCACATTTTGTGTTTTTATGTCATATTTTATATCTTCATGATTACTCTTTATCTATTTTTCAGTTATAATTGCTTTACCAGCTCTTTATTCTTTTGCTCTACACACTGAATTATTTAAATAGTTGATCCTCAATCCTTACTCTATGTTTTTATGTCCTAGTTGGATTTTCCTTTTCCAGAGATTCTTATTCCTTTCCGCCTAGAGAATATCCTTCACATTTTATTTTAGAGTAGCTTTAGCAGTGATGAACTCTTTTAGTTTTTTCATGTCTGAGAATTTCATTATCTTTGTAAATGATAATCTTGCTGAGTTGAGGTTGCAGTTTTTCTTCTTTAGCACTTTATGCCACTCCCTTGTGTCCTGCAACATTTATGTAAAGAAATCATCCTTATGGGATTTCCCTTGTATATCACTCTGTTTTTCTCTTGCCTCCTTTAGAATTATCTACTTAACTTTAATTTTTATCATTTTAATTATGATACTTCTTAGCATATGTTTATTTTGATGTATCTTGTTCTGGAGCCTTTGTGCTTCTTGTACCTGGATATGTTTTCCTACTTCAAATTTGGATATTTTTTAACCATAATTTACTCGAATATTTTCCAGTTCCCTTCTCTCTATCTACACACCTTATGAGATCCAAATAATACAAATATTGGTAAGCTTAATGTTATCCAAAAGATCTCATATTTCCTTTTTTTAATGTTTCTTCCTTATGCTGTTGTGATTGGTTATTCTATATTCCATATCACTTAGTTTGCTATTCATTTCTTCCAGTGTGCTTTTTATTTCAGCTTTGAATTATTTATTTCTGAATGGGCCTTTTAATACATTTTCTAGTTTATTTGAAAGATCTTCCCTGTTTACATAAACTATTTTCCTACTTTAGTTACCATTTCTATTACCAATGTTTATTACCAACGAATCATTTATCTGGTAACTTTTTTAAAATTTCTGTTCCATTTTTTTTTTTCAGGTATTTTCCCTTCATCTTTTAATTAAGAGTACTTTCATTGCCTTTGCATTTTCCTTAACTTTCTCTGTCTTTATGAATTTAGATGAAATTACCCATTGCAGTCTTTTTTAAAAATTATTTATTTTAATTGGAGGCTAATTACTTTACAATATTTTATTGATTTTGCCATACATTGACATGAATCCGCCACAGGTGTACATGTGTTCCCCATCCTGAACCCCCCTTCCACCTCCCTCCCAATCTCATCCCTCTGGGTCATCCCAGTGCACCAGCCCCGAGCATCATGTATCATACATCAAACCTGGACTGGAGATTCATTTCACATATGATAATGTACATGTTTCAATGTCACTCTCCCAAATCATCCCACCCTCGTCCTCTCCCACAGAGTCCAAAAGACTGCTGTATACATCTGTCTCTTTTGCTGTCTCATATTGCAGTCTTGAAGGGATATTCCTATGTGAGAGTGTGTCTATACAGACTATGCAGCCAACGCTATTGGTGAGAGATTTGAATTCGATATGGATGAAACTCACATTTTTTGTGAGGTTGCGCTGACAACTATGATCTTGACGGGGTGGGACTAGAGATGACAGAGGTAAAAGTACTGTTGGGTGTGAGGCAGGGCTTCTTCTCTGCTCATTGCCCAGTACTGCCCAGTGGGGTCTGAACTCAAGCTGATGGAGCAGAAGCCCTGAGTGTCTTGCTTGAACTGGCGCTTCTCTGTGATGTAGCAACTACTGTCCGGAATCTGGGCAACTTCTGGAGTGCTGTTTAAGTAAGAACAAATAATGGCTGTCTCTAACTTATCCAGGCCCCAACCTGGGACCGGATTTCCTCTGCATCCCATCGTTGAGTATTTGCTTCCCCAGATGCAAAGTGGCACTGCTGGGGTCCAGCTCCGGTGGATCCAGGGAATTCGAAGGTGGGGACAGTGTCAGCGTCTTTGGAAATAACTTACTTAATTACAGATAGAGAGGGATTAGAAGATTAGCAGAGAAAAAGAGGCTGAATGACTTGGTTCACATGGGATACCAATCACCGCCTACGCAGGCCAGAGGTGTCTTCCCGTTCTCCCGAAGGAGAGGAGGCACTGAGCGCCCCCCCCCCAGTCCGATCTTAGAAGCCCAGGCAAAATTAATAGGCTTGATGGGTACCCATGCACCAGATGGGAATTCGGCCAGAAAATAGTAAGAGAGAAAAAGGAGCTGAATAACTTGGTTTACGTGGATACCAATAAAATTCCAAGACAAGGAATTTGCACCATCTATGTTGGGCCACTGGTGCCACTTGAATATCGGAAGGTGCCCCTCATTGGGCTCCTTCTCACGTGGGCTTGAAAACCAGGGCAAATAAGTAGACTTGGAGGGCACCAATGCTCCAGATGGGAATTCAGCCAGAAAAACAGGGAGCAGAAAAGAAAAACATGAGGGAATCAGTCTTTCCAGAAACTGATCTGATTTCTTTATTTTTGGGTTTGCTTATATACCTTTAGTTACATATAGGGATGAATACAGAGTCATGCGGGGGTCAGCAGTCCTGACATTTATTAAAATCAGGTGCTTTACATAAATGTATAAAAAAGGTCTTAGGGATATTACATCATCTTCTGGCCATGAGTGAGACCTGCTGACATTTTATGATCCTTTCTTTCTGATAACCAAAAAACTTATTTTTTCCAAAGGTGTTTTTTCTTAAACAGGCACCACCCTCCAAGTAAAGTTACATTCCTATAGGGTGAGGGTGTAGTGAGTTACAATCAAGAAAAGAATTTATTTAACCCAAGGTTAACATGATTAATCTTAAAGATTAATGCGTATTTCTCCTATATGCTTAAAGGTTAATACTTACTTCTTCCTATATGCTAGTTATATTCATTGCAAGGGTAGGGAACATGGAGATTTAGCAGCAAACATCAGCCCAACACATGAAAATCCTTTCACCAATGCTCCCCTTAAGATATATTTAGTCTTAAGATAGTGATAAAGTTACCTTTTTACATAACAAGGACACAGTGATTTATAACAAAACACAGTGATCTATTACAAAAGAGAAAATTAATTAACTCAAAAAGTCTAGTATTGTTAACATCAAAAACTACTATGTTTCCTTTTTTATATTCCAAATACATTGATTAATATATTCCCAGGTGCCTAAGGATATGGAGGCCTGGCGGCAATCATTGACTCAACAAGAAGAAAAAGCCCTATGCTAATTAAGACTCTCAAAGTACTCCAAAACTCTCTGTGCTGTTTATGGTTAAGAGGTAGTAAACAATCATGTGGCAGGAGTATGGATAATCCTGTCACACAAGCTAGTCTGTCAGCAGAGAGGTTTGACCTGAGACATCCTTGTCCCACCCAGAGCAGGGAATTAGCAGCAATTATTGACACAACAAATGAAAAACCCTTCACCAATATAATTCCTAACCAACCCACTATACTAATAATTTCCAACTCCCCAAAAGAATTTGCCTTTAGTAAGTCTAAAACATCTCATGCCTCTCAAATTGGGAGGCTGTAAACAATCACATGTGGCCGGATGAACCTATACAGGCGGGCTAGATAACCTTCAGAGGAGTCCGTAAGCTGAAACACTCTTGTCACGCCCAAGAATTTTTATTGCCTTGGAGCTGCACGTTTACTCCTTCACCGAGAGAAACGGTTATGGGGGAGAGCCCTCCGTAAAGTCAGAGGTGTAGGTGAGAGCATAAAACAGACTCTGTTTTGGGGGTTAGATGCTCAGAAACAGGGGGTTTCCTGAGGCTTGATCATGCCTTTGTGTATGCCAAGCCTCCTTCCTCATGACCTTTGCCATGGGCAGAGTTCCTCACGCTGGCCCCTGGCATGGCACTGTAGCATGGAGTGAGCAGTGTTTTCTCAGCTTGAGCTGGGATATACATTGAGGTGATCCCTGAATATCTGGTAATTTGGAGTAATGCCAGCTCTTTAAAAAACAAAAAACAGAAAACACATCAAATTGCTGTAATTAAATAAAATGAAAGTTTATTTCTGACACAACAGCTTTGTGTGTTTTCCAGATTAGTGAATTGCTATTTAAGAAAGAATCTTGGATCTTATGATCAAAAGAGTTTTGCTTGACTTTCCTTCTACTTCTTCGATCTTACTTCCACTTCAGGGACATGACCTTTTCATTATTCTTTGTAATTAGAGAGTTATTATTGTTAATAACTGTATGATGATAGAGGCATGCGGTCTCCATGAGCAGGTACTTACTTATGGATGTTCAAGCTGGATTTAGAAAAGGCAGAGGAAGAACAAATCAAATTGCCAACATCAGTTGGATCATAGAAAAGGCAAGAGAGTTCCAGGAAAACATCTACGTCTGCTTTATTGACTATGCTAAACACTTTGACTGTGTGGATCACAATAAATTTTTGAAAATTCTTAAAGAGATGGGAATACCAGACCACATCATCTGCCTCCTGAGAAATCTGTATTAAGGTCAAGAAGAAACACTTAGAACTAGACATGGAAAATGGACTGGTTCCAAATTGGGAAAGGAGTACGTCAAGGCTGTATATTGTCAACCTACTTATTTAACTTATATGCAGAGTACATCATGTGAAATGCCAGGCTGGTTGAAGCACAAGCTGGGATCAAGATTGCCAAGAGAAATATCAATAATCTCAGATATGCAGATGACAGCACACTTATGATAGAAAGTGAAGAAAAACTAAAGAGCTGCTTAATGAATGTGAAAGAGAAGAGTGAAAGAGTTGGCTTAAAATTCAACATTCAGAAAACAAAGATCAAGGCATTTGATCCCATCACATAATAGAAAATAGATGGGGAAATAATGGAAACAGTGACAGACTTTATTTTTGGGTGCTCCAAAATTACTGCAGATGATGACTGCAGCATGAAATTAAAAGACACTTGCTCTTGGAAGAAAAGCTATGACCAATCTAGACAGCATATTAAAAAGCAGAGGCATTAGTTTTCAGCAAAGGTACATATAGTCAAAGCTATGGTTTTTGCAGTAGTCATGTATGGATGTGAGAGTTGGACCATAAAGAAACCTGAACACCAAAGAATTTATGTTTCTGAACTGTGGTGTCAGAGAGGACTATTGAGAGTTACTTGGACTGCAAAGAGATCAAATCAGTCTATCCTAAAGGAAATCAGTCCTGAATATCCATTGGAAGGACTGATGTTGAAGCTGAAACTCCAATACTTTGGCCACCTGATCTAAAGAACTGACTCATTAGAAAATATCCAGACTCTGGGAAAGATTGAAGGCAGGAGGAGAAGGCGACGACAGAGGATGAGATGGTCAGATGGCATTACCAACTCGATGAACATGACTTTGAGTAAGCTCCAGAAGCAAGTGATGGACAGGGAAGCCTGGCATGCTGCAGTCCATGGGGTCATAGTGTGTCAGAAGCAACTGAGGAACTGAACGGAGAGGCATGTGTTCTCACATGAGCATGTGCTTACCAGGGAGCAAGGTCTACGTGCATCACAGAAAAGAACTAATTAAAGCATACAGAGGCAAATAGATCCATGGGGAAAGATTGAGTTTCGTAGCGAAGTCTAGTTAATAGATCAATTCAGAGAAGTTACTTTCATTCAAGGCAAGGACAAAGCTTTAGTGAATGAATATTCAAATCCATATGATACTCTCACAAGTTTGCCAGGTTTACATATATATGTGTAACAGAAACAACACATGAATTTAAAATACATTTGTTAGGAAAGCAGAGAAGGTTTATTATTTAGAAAAATCACTAAACTTCAGATGTTATAATAAATTTAAAAATTGGCTTAATAACACAATTTTCACTGCATAATAACAATATCTACAATAATGATAGTTACCATCAATATATGTTAACTATTGTAACTCCATATGATAAAGCTACTGTAAATCTTTATAGCTTTACATAAATAAAATTTACAACAATCCAATAATACTAAGGACTAAATTTCCTTTATATTGATGAGAAAAATGAAGAACAGAACTGTTTAATTAGCCTATTAAAGTTCAACTGTGTGAGCTGTTGGGGAGCATCTGCCATGAAATGCAGGCAGTTCAGTTCCAAAATCTGTGATCCTGTAAAATATGAAATACTGTATCTAAAATATTAGAACTGTATGGTCCCAAAATATGACAGAAAAAGAATAATATTTATAGAAATTATAGTATTATTTCTGAAACATACAATTAATATTTTAATATTTATAATCAATACATAATTTATGATAAATACATAATCAATACACAATACAACTAAAGAAACAAAAAGTAAACAACATGCTATAGTCTCTCTGTCCTCAGTTGCTCTATTAATAAACAACAGCAAATATCACTTTAAAGCAGTTCTTGAATCTATGAAATGTTTAGTCACTTAGTAGTACCGTTGTTAAAACAGCAAAACATGGAGTACTTTTTTTTTTCAATCTGAATTCACACCTCTTATCAGGAAATAGTGCATCTAAATTCGCATTGCTAGCATACAGCAAACACAAAACTATGAAGCAACATATCAAAATAGAGAATTGACAGAAATTAGGTTATATTTCATTAGACAATGATGATGTTAGTATCATACATCCTTTTGTCAGAATTGTCATGGGATCCATCCTGTTAATTTGATCTTCATGCCCAACAAAGACTGAAGAAAAAATGAAAACTTGCTTAATTTTTTCATTTAACTGAAGACTCCTCACTAAGGGGTTAAGATATATGATAGGAACACTTAATTGCATAAAACAAATACTAACAAACATAAAGGAGAAACTGACAGGAATCCAATAATAGTAGGAGACTTTAACCCAACTCATATGAATGGACAGGTCTTGCAGACAGAAGATCGATAGGGCAACAGAAATACTAAAAGATACAATAGAACAGTTAGATTTAATTGATATTTGTAGGACATTACATCCAAAAGAAAATAAAACACATATTCAAATGCACATGGAACATTCTCTAGGATGGCCACACATCAGAGCACAAACAAGCTGCAATAAATTTAAGAGTATAGAAGTTATCTCAAGCATCTTTTCTCATCACAATGTTATGAAACTAGAAATTAACCACAGAAAAAGAAATGAGAAAAAATGATTATATGGAGACATGCTACTAAAAAACCATGAATAACTGATGAAATCAAAGAGAAAATTTAAAAATATGTTAAAACAAATAACAATGAAAACACAACCATACATAATGTATAGGATGCTACAAAAGCAGTTAGTAGAGGGAACTGCATAACAATAAATGCTTTCCTCAAAAGATAAGAAAAACCTCAAATAAACATCCTAATCTACCACTTTAAAGAATTAGAAAAAGAAGAATAAATAAAGCATAAAGTCATCAGAAAAGTCATCAGAAAAGAAATTAAAAAAATCAGCATGGAAACAAATAAAAGAGAGATTGGAAAAAAAAATAAAAGGAAAACTTAGTAGAACTAAGAGCTTGTTCTTTGAAATGATAAACAATATTGACAAACTTTTGACCAGACCCACCACAGAAAAAAACACAGAGAACACAAATAAAATAAGAAATGAAAAAGGAGACATAACTGATACAACAGAAATTTTAAAAAATGAATACTATGATAATTATATACCAACAAACTTGACAACCTAAAAGAAACAGGCAAGATTCTCGAAAACTTCAGCCCACACAATTAAATCAAGAAGAATCACATAGATAATCAGAACAGACCAATCACTAGACTCGAAATAGAGTTTGTAATTTGTAAACTTCCTACAAAAAAAATTCCAGACCAGATGGCTTCACAGGTGAGTTTTACCCAAACATACAAAGAACTTATACCAGTCCTTCTCAGACTCTTCCAAAAAGCTGAAGAGGATAGAACACTCTAAAAGGCATTCTATGAAGCTACCATCACCCTGATGCCAAATATCGACAAAGCCACCACCAAAAAAAATAAAATTACAGCCAATATCTTTGGAGAATATAGACATGAAGATTCTCAACAAAATACCATACTGAATCCAACAACACATAAAGAAAATTGTTCACCTTGGCTAATAGGTTTCATTCCAAGCTCATAAGGACAGTTCAAAGTATACAAATCAATTAATGTGATATACCACATAAACAAAAGAAAAGACAAAAACCTCATGATCATCTCAATAGATGCTGAAAAAAGTATTTGACAAACTTCAATACCCATTCATAATAAAAACTCTTACTAAAAGTGAGCATAGAGGGAACATATCTGCAAATAGTAGATCTTATTCATGACAAAACCACAGCCAACAATAATACTCAGTGGAAAACTTCCTACTAAAATCTGGAACAAGACAAGGATGCCCACTCTCACCACTTCTCCTCAACATAGTATTAGATGCCCTACCTACAGCAACTATAAAAATAAATACGGAATGGCCTAAACACTCAACATGTAAGACATGACACCCTGAAACATCTAGAAGAGGACCTAAGCAAAATTTTCCCTGAAGTAAATTGTACCAATGTTTTCTTAGGTCGGTCTCCCAAGGAAATAGAAATAACTGTAAACAAATGGAACTTAATCAAACTTACAAGCTCCTGCAATGAAAAGAAGTCATTAAGAAAATGAAATGAATGGCAGAAAATATTTACAAATGATGCAACCCGTAAGAGATTAAATTCCAAAGTATACATACAGCTCATGCAACTCAACAATACTAAAAAATCAAACAAGCAGGTCAAATAATGGGCAGAAGATCTAAGGAGACATTTCTCCAAAGAAAAAAATACTGATGGCTAATAGTCACAAGGAAAGATGCTCAACATTGCTAAGTATTAGAGAAATGCAAATCAAAACTACAATGAGATATCACATGCCCAGTCAGAATGGCTATAAATAAAACGTCTAGAAATAACAAATGTTGAAGAGGGTATAGAGAAAAAGGAATTTTCCTGCACTGTTGATAAGAATGAAAGTTAGTACAGTCATTTGGAAAACAGTAGGGGTTTCTAAAAAAACTAAAAATAGAATTACCATATGATCCGGATTTACCTTGTATCTCAGACAGCAAAGAATCTGCTTGCAATGCAGGAGATATGGGTTCAATCCCTGGGTGGGGAATATTCCCTGGAGAAGGAAATGGCAACCCACTCCATTATTCTTGCCTGGGAAATCCCATGGACAGAGGACTATAATCCCATGGTGGACTATAATCCTGGTGGACTATAGTTCATGTGGTCACAAAAGAGTCAGATATAACTGAAAGGTTGTTGTTGAATCACGACGCTGGGATTCTTGGCCCCCGGAGGTGAAGAATTCAATCCAGGGCCAGAGACGAGGCTTGATCGCTCAGAGCTTTTGTGTAATAAAGTTTTATTAAAGTATAAAGAAGATAGAGAAAGCTTCTGACATAGGCATCAGAAGGGGGCAGAAAGAGTGTCCCCCTGCTAGTCTTCAGCTGGATGTTATATAGTCACTAGCAGTCTGTTAATGAAAGAAAGTGAAGTGAAGTGAAGTCACTCAGTCATGTCCGACTCTTTGCGACCCCACAGACTGTAGCCTACCAGACTCTTCAGTCCATGGGGTTTTCCAGGCAAGAGTACTGGAGTGGGTTGCCATTTCTTTCTCCAGAGGATTCTTTTCATTTGCACCATGATCTCTTCCATTCAACATTATTTTACAGTATCCATTTTTCATTACCCATCACAATTTGTTTTAAAAACAGACACTTTTGTTATGTTTCAGAAGAGAAAAGTGCATGCAGAGATACTGTCAATACTAGCAAGAACTTTTTTTTTTTTTTTTTGCTTAACTTACATGGAACACAAACATCAAAGAGATTAACATAACCAAACTGGTGCAAATGATTTTCAAGGATTAATTTGGGTATTTTGAGAAGGTCAGCTATCTCCCTAGTGGTATAATGTTAATTTTTCTCAGTTAATGTTTCTATTTGATCGCTATCAACTTCAACTGGTCTATTGGATTGTGGAGTGTTGTCTAGCAAGAAATCTTGAGCATGGAAACTTCACAGACCACTTAAAAAAATAATAATTTGAGGATAATTACTTTGAAATATTGTGATGGTTTCTGCCATACCTCAATATGAATCGGCCATGGATATACATGTGTCCCCTCCATTCTAAATTCCTTCCCACCTCCCTCCCCACCCTACCCCTCTAAGTTCTCACAGAGCACCGGCTTTGGGTGCCCTGTTTGATGCGTTGAACTCTTACTAGTTACATGTTTTACATATGGTAATGCAAAATGGATGTTTCAATGTTATTTTCTCACATTTGATCAGTCACAGCAACTTTTCCATACATTGCACAAATCTTTCTTTGCACTTCAGTTGAGTTTTTACCTTTCTTGAAATAATAAAATATCATATGCTGAAATGTTGTTTTTTTTTTCTTCCATTTTCAATATTGAAATGGCTACACAAAAATTCACTGATTTTGATTTCCTTTTTAGATACACCTTGATAGGACAGCTATCACAATACAACTTAGCAAAATTGTTTCTAATGAAGTTAAAGACAACAGAGGACTCCTAGAGCCATCATATGGAAAACACAAAAGGTTTGTTTTGGTCAACCCAATAAAGTTCAGTGAACATCTTGAATATAGAAAGTAGTTCTCCTTTCTGTTTTGTCTTTACCATTAAAAGTGTGGATAAAACGAAGCAGCTTAACATTTCTACCATTGTAAAGCTTTGGTTTAACTAGCTTAAACTTGTGTTCTGGAACGACTACATACTTTGAGTTATCTCACTAGAAATATATAAAATACCTAGCTATCGAAACATCATAGACAATATGCATTTATCCATTTATATTTTGATGATGTAATGAATGAATATATATCTCATTCCATGAATTTGATCATTCTTTATGAGAAAGGATTTTCTAAATTTTTTATAATTAATATGTCTCTATATGATTAATCCTCCAGAGGACCTGGTTTAAGATACATTTACTCATCTACTCTTTTTCCATTTTCTGATTCATTCACTTCAGCTCAAATTTTATCATTTAATTATTCCCTTTTTATCTTTAAGCTTTCTGGAGTTGTTACTTTTCTAAACTCTTGATTTGAATGCCAAATTTTAAATTTTCTGTCATTCTAATCAACAGTTTGCTGTTACAAACTTCTTTGGCTACGATGTACTCTATTTCAATGTCAGTTTGATTGTGTATCTGGATCATATGTGTTCAAGAATATATTTTTGAATTGTTATAGTTATTGAAATCTCAGAGCCATCTCAGTTATGCAGATAACACCACACTTATGGCAGAAAGTGAAGAAGAACTGAAGAGTCACTTGATGAGGGTGAAAGAGGAGACTTAAAACTCAACATTTTCAGTTAAGTTTCCCAAATTTTCTGAGAAATCGGTATGCATATCAAGAAGCAACAGTTAGAACTGGACATGGAACAACAGACTACTTCCAAATTGGGAAAGGAGTAAGTAAAGGCTGTATATTGTCATCCTGCTTATTTAACTTACATGCAGAGTATATCATAATAAATGCCAGGCTGGATGAAACACAAGTTGGAATCAAGATTGCCCAGAGAAATATTAATAACCTCAGATATGCAGATGATACCATCTTTACGGCAGAAAGTAAAGAAAGCCTTATAAATAGCTGTGAAAAGAAGAGAAGCAAAAAGCAAAGGAGAAAAGGAAAGATATAATCATCTGAGCACAGAGTTCCAAGGAATAGCAAGAAGAGAAAAGAAAGCCTACCTCAGCGATCAATACAAAGATTTAGAGGGAAACAACAGAATGGAAAAGACTAGAAATCTCTTCAAGAAAATTAGAGATACCATGGGAATATTTCATGCAAAGATGGGCTCGATAAAGGACAGAAATGGTATGGGCCCAACTGAAGCAGAAGATATTAAGAAGAGGTGGCAAGAATACACAGAAGAACTGTACAAAAAAGATCTTCAAAACCCGGATAATCACAATGGTGTGATCACTCACCTAGAGCCAGACATTCTGGAATGTGAAGTCAAGTGGGCCTTAGAAAACATCACTACGAACAAAGCTAGTGGAGGTGATGGAATTCCAGTTGAGCTATTTCAAATCCTGAAAGAATATGCAATAAAAGTGCTGCACTCAATATGCCAACAAATTTGGAAAACTCAGCAGTGGCCATAGGAGTAGAAAAGGTCAGTTTTCTTTCAAATCGCAAAAAAAGGCAATGTCAAAGAATTCTCAAACTACCACACAATTGCACTCATCTCACACGCTAGTAAAGTAATGCTCAAAATTCTCCAAGCCAGGCTTCAGCAATACATGAACCATGAACTTCCAGATGTTCAAGCTGGTTTTAGAAAAGACAGGGGAACTAGAGATCAAATAGCCAACATCTGCTGGATTATGGAAAAAGCAAGAGAGTTCCAGAAAAACATCTATTTCTGCTTTAGTGACTATGCAAAGACTTTGACTGTGTGGATCACAATTAACTGTGGAAAATTCTGAAAGAGATGGGAATACCAGACCACCTGACCTGCCTCTTGAGAAATTTGTATGCAGATCAGGAAGTGAAAGTTAGAACTGGACATGGAACGACAGACTTGTTCCAAATAGGAAAAAGAGTACTTCAAGGCTGTATACTGTCACCTTGCTTATTTAACTTCTGTGCAGAGTACATCATGAGAAACGCAGGGCTGGAAGAAACACAAGCTGGAATCAAGATTGCCGGGAGAAATATCAATAACCTCAGATATGCAGATGACACCACCCTTATGGCAGAAAGTGAAGAGGAACTAGAAAGCCTCTTGATGAAAGTGAAAGAGGAGAGTGAAAAAGTTGGCTTAAAGCTCAACATTCAGGAAACGAAGATCATGGCATCTGGTCCCATCACTTCATGGGAAATAGATGGGGAAACAGTGGAAACAGTGTCAGAATTTATTTTGGAGGGCTCCAGAATCACTGCAGATGGTGATTAGAGCCATGAAACTAAAAGACGCTTGCTCCTTGGAAGAAAAGTTATGACCAACCTAGATAGCATATTGAAAAGCAGAGACATTACTTTGCCAACAAAGGTCCGTCAAGTCAAGGTTATGGTTTTTCCTGTGGTCATGTATGGATGTGAGAGTTGGACTGTGAAGAAAGCTGAGCACTGAAGAATTGTTGCTTTTGAACTGTGGTGTTGGAGAAGACTCTTGAGAGTCCCTTGGGCTGCAAGGAGATCCAACCAGTCCATTCTGAAGGAGATCAGCCCTGGGATTTCTTTGGAAGGAATGATGCTAAAGCTGAAAGTCCAGTACTTTGGCCACCTCTTGTGAAGAGTTGACTCATTGGAAAAGACTGTGATGCTGGGAGGGATTGGGGGCAGGAGGAGAAGGGGACAGCAGAAGATGAGATGACTGGATGGCATCACTGACTCGATGGATGTGAATCTGAGTGAACTCCAGGAGTTGGTGATGCACAGGGATGCCTGGCATGCTGTGATTCATGGGATCGCAAAGAGTCAGACACGACTCAGCAACTGAACTGACTGAAAGATCCTCATGATAAAAGCGAAAGAGAAGAGTGAAAAAGCTGGCTTAAAACTCAACATTCAGAAAACTAAGATCATGGCATCTGGTCCCATCACTTCATGGAAAATAGATGGGGAAAGAGTGGAAACAGTGTCAGACTTTTTTCTTGGGCTCCAAAATCACTGCAGATGGTTACTGCAACCATGAAATTAAAAGACACTTGCTTCTTGGAAGAAAAGTAATGACCAACTTAGATAGCATAATGAAAAGCAGAGACATTCCTTTGACAACAAAGGTCTGTCTAATCAAAGCTATGGTTTTTCCAGTAATTATATATGGATATAATATTTGGACTATAAAGAAAGCTGAGTGTGAAGAATTGATGCTTTGAATTGTGGTTTAGGAGAAGACTCTTGAGAGTCCCTTGAACTGCAAGGCAATCAGACCAGTCCATTCAATCCATCATGAATATTCATTGGAAGGACTGATGCTGAAACTGAAACTCCAGTACTTTTGCCCTGATACGAAGAATTGACTCATTGGAAAAGACCATGATACTGGGAAAGATTTAAGGTGGGAGGAAAAGGGAAGACAGGGGATGAGAACGTTGGATGGCATCATCGACTCAATGGACATAAGTTTGAGTCAACTCTAGGAGTTCGTGATGGATAGGGAGGCTTGGCATGGTGAAGTCCATAGGGTCGCAAAAAGTCAGACCTGACAGAGCAACTGAACTAAACTGAACTGGTAGTTATTGAAAATTTATCTTTTGTTAATCCCTAGGTTTTATTCCTTTTAGTCAAAACATGGCCCTAATTTCTATTGATCATTTCTGTAAATAATTCAGGATTTTTTGTTTTGTTTTGTTTTTAAGATAAGAAAGGCCATTCCCAAATTCTCTCACCAAGTGTTTTTACTTCAGAACATTTACAACTTCTGCTGCTGCTAAGTCACTTCAGTCGTGTCTGACTCTATGCAACCTCATAGACGGCAGCCTATCAGGCGCCCCCATCCCTGGAGTTTTCTAGGCAAGAACACTGGAGGGGATTGCCATTTCCTTCTCCAAAGCATGAAAGTGAAAGTGAAGACGCCCAGTCATGTCCAACCCTCAGCGACCCCATGGACTGCAATCTTCCAGGCTCCTCCGTCCATGGGATTTTCCAGGCAAGAATACTGGAGTGGCGTGCTATTGCCTTCTCCATTTACAACTTCTAGTAATTACCTATTTCATATTATTTTCACTTGCTTATTATGTTTCCCACACTCTGTTATTAGCTCCATAAGGATAGCATTCTGGATGCCTGCTATTCTTATTATGGATTCCCAGAATCTAACTATATATTTCTCTTTTCAGAATGAAACAAGTAAGTATTAAAACGTCCAAGGAGTGGTCACAGGTTGAAGAGAGGAATGATGGAGAGGGATAGAAAGTGGCACAGCTGATAATAAATACACCCAAGAGATTCCATGATGGAAAGTCAATGTCAGCTCTAAGTGAGAGATATTGGCATTGCTTGCCTTCTGCTTGGTTTGGACAAGCTAAAGGAAGAAGACAGAGAGTTGGCATGTTTGAATATCAACTTCCTGACTGGGTGTGCTGTTTCATTTTAAAGGGCAAATTGTGCATAAAGCATGGATTGAATTTTCGTTTTGTTTCTTTTCTGTGTATGTGTGTTGTTGATGATGATGTTTTGTTTCGTTCATCTCTCTCTATTGACATTCTGTAGTTTTAAAAACTTTCAAGACTGCCAATCAAACTTATTGCTGCAAGTTTTAATCTTTTATAAGTTTTCATCAGTTTTCTGGGGTCTTAATAAAATGTCTGCAGAGACAATATTAGAATACCTGGCCTAATCCTGTTTTAACCTGAAATCTGGATGCTGCTTTTATGGTTGGAATTGTTTCACTGTTAGATTTCAGTTAATGAATTTGTTCTCTCATAACCGCATGCCAGTTACAGCACCATGCTGTCTTTTTATTTAACAGCTTCCACAAGTACATAATTATCCACAAATTTGGAAAACTTATTTTACTTTGAACCATGAAAAAATTCTACAGTGGGTGAGGTGTCATTGCTTGTTACCACCCTTTATTCATTAAGCATAATTGGGAATTAGTTGACCTAGGAAAAGTATTTCCAAGCCTGTCTTTAAGGAATCGTTGATGTTTCTAATGATAGGCTTCTTTTCTGATTCAGTTCTTTCTTTTTAATGCAAGTTGACAGTATCATCTTTATTTCCCTAAAGAATTATGACTGAGCTTCAAGATACATCACAAGCATCCTGCTTCTGATTTTTCTCTTCCCAAAGTAAATTATGTATCATTTTTGCTATTCTCTAATAGAAAATTATTCATATATTTTCAAATTCATTATTACTTACTTTTCTCAGTACACATTGCAATTATTATCTACTTACTGACCAGTATTTCAGTGAGATTTTGAACCCTATTTCATTTAGAGAGTACCATTACTTACAGTAATGCTAAAGAAGTTCAACCAAAGCAAAAACAATGTCCAGTTGTGGATGAGTCTGATGGTGAAAGTAAACTCCGATTCTGTAAAGGACAATGTTACATAGGAATCTAGAATATTATCTCCATGAATCATGGGAATAACAGGTCAGTTCAGTAGTTCAGTCGTGTCCGACTCTGTGACCCCATGGACTGCAGCATGTCAGGCCTCCCTGTCCATCACCAACTCCTAGAGTTTACTCAAATTCATGTCCATTGAGTCAGTGATGCCATTCAACCATCTCATCCTCTGTCTTCCCCTTCTCCTCCGGCCTTCAGTCTTTCCCAGCATCAGGATCTTTTCCAATGAGTCAGTTCTTTGCAACAGGAGACCAAAATACTCGAGTTTCAGCTTCAGTATCAGTCGTTCCAGTGAATATTCAGGACTGAATTCCTTTAGGATTGACTGAATGGATCTCCTTGTAGTCCATGAAACTCTCAAGAGTCTTCTCCAACATCACAGTCCAAAAGCATCAATTCTTAGGCATTCAGCTTTCTGGACTATAAGTCCAACTCTCACATCCATGCATGACTATTGGAAAACCATAGCTTTGACTAGACGGACATTTATTTGGCAAACTAATTTATCTGCTTTTTAATATACTGTCTAGGTTGGTCATAGCTTTTCTTCCAAGAAGCAAGTGTCTTTTAATTTCATGGCTGGAGTTACCATCTGCAGTGATTTTGGAGCCCAAGAAAATAAAGTCTGTCACTGTTTCCATTGTTTCCTCATCTATTTGGCATGAAGTGATGGCACTGGATGCCATGATCTTAATTTTGAATGTTGAGTTTTAACCAACTCTTCACTCTCCTCTTTCATTTTCATCAAGAGGATCTTTAGTTTTTTTTTTTTTCAATTTCTGCCATAAGGGTGGTGTCATCTGCATTTTTGAGGTTATTGATATTTCTCCCGGCAATCTTGATTCCAGCTTGTGCTTCTTCCAGCCCAGTGTTTCTCATGAGGTACTCTGCATATAAGTTAAATAAGCAAGGTGACAATACACAGCCTTGATGTACTCATTTTCCTATTTGGAACCAGTCTGTTGTTCCATGTCCAGTTCTAATTGTTGCTTCCTGACCTGCATACAGATTTCTCAAGAGGCAGGTCAGGTGGTCTGGTATTTTCCACAGTTTATTGTGATCCATGCAGTCAAAGGCTTTGACTTAGTCAATAAAGCAGAAATAAATGTTTTCTGGAATTCTCTTGCTTTTGCGATGATCCAGCGGATGTTGGCAATTTGATCTTTGGTTCCTCTTCCATATCTGCCTCACTCTTATACCTTATTTGCTTTCTTTTTCTATCTGATCAACCATCCAAAGAAATGAATAACAAATTGAACACATATTTAGTAAGCACACAATATCTACTGAATAAGTCAATGAGTGAATGAATACCTAACAATAATTGAATACCTAAGGCATAAAGTTAAAAGTAAAACTTCATTTACTTATCTCAGAATTTTTAAAATGTGCTTGAAATACTTCAGTTCTTTAGTGAAGTGGTAGCTGATGCTGCAAAATGAGAGAGATGCATTTTGTAATACTGTGTTAATTAGATAACGACAATTTCACCATAACTCTCTTTTGTGTTCATAGTAGAGGCTGTAGACTGCCATGTCCAGGTCTAATCTAGACCAATAATTTTCTAGACACTGATTTGGCTCTGTTGTCTAAAAAGCAAAGGAGTAGTTAATTAGCAAGTGAGAATAATACTTGATTGATTCTACTAAATTAGATTTTGTTGACCTGCCAAAGTGAATTTGTCATTAGCATTTATTAGAAATACACATGCACACACACACACACACTCCCTCCAAAGGGCTTAAGCATCCTAGATTGTGAGTGGCATTTTCTTTTCACTCACTAATAGTATAACTGAAAAGACAGAACTTTGGAGTCAAAGGCCTGCAAAAAATTTTTTGAGCTTTGCCCACTTCAACTATTGTCCTGCACATTCTATTTAACTTCTCTGAGCGTCAGTGTTCCAATAAATAAAAGAGTGATACTGGTGTTTCCATTGTAGGATTGTTACAAAATTCAAAAGACCTAAAAAGAAAAGCTTGTCTGTGTCTACTATTATGTCTTGTGTTTATTAGGTACCTGATAAATCTTTTTAAACTAGACTCTTTAGGATTAATCTTGTTGTTATAACTGCTTTGAAGTTGAAGAAAGTATTCTGACTTGATTCATTAATTAATTTATTCAGTGTATCTGCATTGGGAGAATATTGTATGGAAGATTTTAATAGACACTGAAATATAATTCCTGTCTTCAAGGGGGCTTATGATTCACTTAGCAAGACAAAATACATGCAGAGATGACTAAAATACTATATATGATATGATTAGATAATTTTTGATCCTTCTTTCTATATCAGATCTAAGTGTCTTTTCAAAATTGAAGTATAACAGTGATAGATAAGCTGACAGTGAATAAGAACAGTGCTGGCTAAGAACACACTTGAGGGTTCAACATATTAATTTATATTTGAGAGCTAAGGCAAACTGAAAGATGCTTTAAAATTTGTGTAGAAATGACAGTATGTCAATTAAAATTTTGAGCTTCTATAATGCCTAACTAGCTGCCATGCCCCGCCCCCAAAATTTACGCCATGCTTTACATCACTATCATTCAAAGACATTTTGTTAAAATTGACACTAATTACAACCATTCATATTTGTCTCTATTAATTGAACAATGGAAAGTGCTGTTGTTACTTTTTTCCCCCCTAAAAGAAATAATACATAATTTCTGCTTCTTAGAAAGAAAATGTGTACTTTGCTGTGCTAAGTTGCTTCAGTCATGTCTGACTCTGTGCGACCCTATGGTCTGTGACTGCCAGACTCCTTTGTCTATGAGAATCTCCAGGCAAGAATACTGGAATGGGTTGCCATGCCCTCCTCTAGGGGATCTTACTGACCCAAGGGTTGAACCTGCATCTCTTACATCTCCTGCATTGATAGGCATGTTCTTTACCACTAGCATTCCTGGGAAGCTCTAGAATGAAAACAGACTATTATTAAGCTGTAGGCAAACACTCATTCTTTACTAAGGAGTATAATATGTTAGCTATTTTCATCACCATACTTCATAACACCATTTACTAGTTCTGGGAACCTATGAAACATTTAACTCACTGAACCTGAGAGTTTATAACGTGGAGATAATGCCTGTCTTTTAAATTTTGAGATAATAAATGTAATCAGAGAATATTATATGCACAAATATTCCTATTCTTAACATTCCTACTTGTTTGCTGTTTTTTCACTCTTCATTTGCCATTAGGAATAGCTGTCTGAGTACTTTCTTCTACTGTAGAGGAAAGCATGCCTAATAAGTGTAATTATAAGCTACAGCTCCATAAGCAAGCTCCTTATAAATTATAAATTTTAATAAAACACGGAGAAAAAGCAAAATGAGAAAGAAATTTGTTTTTAATAAACATTGGTCCTCTCTATTCCTTTGAAAATAAAAATTTAAGTCAACATCATCCCATAAAATCAACCTGCAGAATTGATTCCATACCAGGGTTATGGAAAGATAAAAATCAGTTCTTTGGCTAGTCTAATCTAGGTTCTAAAGCCAAAATACACAATTTCTAATCTAGAGGGAAAACAACAAGCAATTTTAAGCTACTAAGTTAGCCTGAAGCCAGGAATAATTTACGTCCAAGTGCAATAAATACACAGTAAAATTTATGATTACAATTATTTTATTAAATGATTTTTTTAAATAAAAGGGCAAGAACTATTCTAGTGATGAAGGAAAGTATTTTTATTTGTGTAAGGTCTATAAAATGTGCTTAAAGTTATTAGAAATCATTCTATGACAGACAGTGTCCTCAAAGAATCAATAGATTTTCTTGTATAATTATTGAAAAGTCACTGTATTCTTTTAATATCAGTTACATTCTTTTAATAGCAGCAATAATACTTTAAGACTATTATGAGTACTTCTTTTTTGGCTTTGTTTGCCTTTTAACATTATATAAGCCTTTGGACTGTGCAGTTTTGGACAAGATGTAGGCACACTGTTAAGATGCTAAAAATAATGTTGGGAGGCAATAATAGCATACTTTTTTAGAGCTTGAACAACTATGAAGCAATAATAATCAAATATAACAAGCACTACCACTGTCTCTATAAAAGAAAGCACAGCATGTGCTATGGAAAAGCATCAAACTGAATAAACAAGTCCTCTGAAATTGCAAGTCACGCTTCCCCAAAAATGCACAACACTCAAGTACACACATACACAAGAAAATTTGACAAGGGATCATATATATGCTGATCACTGAGGCTACCAAATTGTTTACTTAAGTGATATAATCTCAAAGGACTTCAGAGTGCTGTGGACATAATGATAACCTATTATAACAGCACTTCATGAATTGTAGGGCAATTTCTTATGAGCTGAAGATCTGTATCTAAGGGGAGCATTATATTTTCTGCTGTCTCACAGCCTCTCTTCCATTGTGCTAAACAGCCACAGTTGCCCTCTCTCAGTGAGAAAGAATAAGAGGTTTTAATTCATTTCAAACACAGCTTGCTACTCCGCTACCTTAACACATGAGGCAGCTGCAAGAGTAATAGCCATCAGAGAGAGATGGCAGCAGCCACTATAAAATAAGATCCCTAACTCCTCTGACACATCATTCCATCCTGTGAGGAGGCAAGGATATATTCAAAGAGGAAAATGTAGCTTATATAGGAATACACCTACACAAGCAAAATCTCATCCTGAAGAAATGAATCTCAATCTCAATTAAGTACTTACATGAATATCCTCAGAGACAGAATAGAAACATGTTTTCAACTTTGAATACGATTGATAACATCCACCTATCAGATTTCTAATTATGTCACTGGAATTGTACAGCTGCGGGGGGGGGCGGGGGGAGGGACAGGCAAATACATGAAGAACTCTGTGAAAAATGGACTTCATTATTATACATGTGTATTTTCTATTCTAAAAATGCTATCATTCTCACATTATTTGAGAAATAGATACAACTGGATCTGTTATGAAAAAGGCATACTTTGCTGTGACAAAGGCTGGTTCTTATTTTTATTCACCCCTTAAAACTCATAATATTTATTGAGAGACTTCATGCACCAGAAAGCAAGCCAGAATATTAATATATTACTTGTATTGTTCATCTCTGAGTAAAACATATATACCCTCAAGCATATAAAACTGTGTGGAAAATTGTTCTACATTATTATATGTGTGTAATTTTTATATGAATCCTATCATAATTCTACTACATTAGAAATACATACTTGAGCCTGTCAAGATAAAGATATAATTCACTCTGAAGAGAGCTAGATCTTACTTTCATTTTTTCATAAATTCAAAAATTGTTATTGAGAACCTTCATCAGCCCAAAGTAGTATTTAGTCCCAGAGAATACAATGAAAAGTGACAGTGTTAGTCATCAGTCCTGTTTGACTCTTTGCAATCCCATGGACTGTAGCCTGACCCTCTTCATACTTCTTTGTGGAAACTGGGTCTCAGGGAACATACATGAGACTCTGGCTACTTTAATGCTGTGAGTAATAAAGTCCTTTTCCTCTGGCCAAAGAAGACTTTTGTCCTCTGACAGCTTGACTATTTGCACTTCTGTCCTGGTTCTGTTCAGAACTTTGACTTTTCAGGATTTATGCCACCTAAAAAGTCAGAGTAAAATTATTACTGTAAAGAGAAAAAGCTTACTGCTTCACATTGTATTCTCCCAAATATATACTGTCAACTCCAATGGAAGCTATAGACCAGTAGCATAAATTAGAAAAAATGAGACTGCATCCTGCACACCACTGACAAGCTTGCAAGACAATATTTCTTAGTTCTGCATTTGAGCACATCACTTAGAGTGCATATTTCCTGGTTATGTTCACTTTGCATACATATATACAGCAATAAGTGCAGTGCTGTCATTTTAATGACAAGTTACTTATATGACACAGAGGTATGATTCTGGTAAAACACCACAGGGCAAATAATTTCTGAATGATGGGGGCTCTTTGAAAACGCATTACAATTATTCAAAGAATGCTATGTAATCTAAAAATGGTTATTCTCTTTTAAAAAATAAAGACTATTTTTTTGCAAATAAACTTCTTCTAAAGGATCCAATAGAATCCAACTATCTCTTGAGTAAAATTCTACACTGATCAGGATAATTAAGACTGACTTGAACTGAAGACTTTATGCTAGCTTGGAACTCACTGGTTAAAGTCTTCTTTGAATAAAAACAGCATAATTCTGTAAAGCAATTATCCTTCAATAAAAAAATAAATTAATTTAAAAAACTTTCAATGCTTTTAAATAGGTTGTGTTCCCTCAAAAAAGTATAGACCATATCAGGCTCAAAATTATTAAAATTTAAAAAAAAAAGTCATATTGACCTGGACTTCATTAAATGTTCAAAAATAAAAATCAGATTAGTTGTTTGTCAGTTGCTTCATTTGCTATTATTTTCTCCCATTCTGAAGGCTGTCTTTTCACCTTGCTTATAGTTTCCTTTGTTGTGCAGAAGCTTTTAAGTTTAATTAGGTCCCATTTGTTTCTTTTTGCTTTTATTTCCAATATTCTGGGAGGTGGGTCATAGAGGATCCTGCTGTGATTTATGTTGGAGAGTGTTTTGCCTATATTCCCCTCTAGGAGTTTTATAATTACTGGTCTTACGTTTAGATCTTTAATCCATTTTGAGTTTATTTTTGTGTATGGTATTAGAAAGTGTTCTAGTTTCATTCTTCTACAAGTGGTTGACCAGTTTTCCCAGAACCACTTGTTAAAGAGATTGTCTTTAATCCATTGTATATTCTTGCCTCCTTTGTCTAAGATAAGGTGTCCATAGGTGTGTGGATTTATCTCTGGGCTTTCTATTTTGTTCCATTGATCTATATTTCTGCCTTTGTGCCAGTACCATACTGTCGTGATGACTGTGGCTTTGTAGTAGAGCCTGAACTCAGGTAGGTTGATTCCTCCGATTCCATTCTTCTTTTTTAAGACGACTTTAGCTATTCAAGGTTTCTTGTATTTCCATACAAATTGTGAAATTATTTGTTCTAGTTCTGTGAAAAATACCGTTGGTAGTTTGATAGGGATTGCATTGAATCTATAGATTGCTTTTGGTAGTATCCTCATTTTCACTATATTGATTCTTCTAACCCATTAATATGGTATATTTCTCCACCTATTAGAGTCCTCTTTGATTTTTTTCACCAGTGTTTTATAGTTTTCTATATATAGGTCTTTAGTTTATTTAGGTAGATAGATGCCTAAGTATTTTATTCTTTTTGTTGCAATGGTGAATGGAATTGTTTCCTTAATTTCTCTATTTTCTCATTATTAGTATATAGGAATGCAAGGGATTTCTGTGTGTTGATTTTATATCCTGCAACTTTACTATATTCATTGATTAGCTCTAGTAACTTTCTGGTGGAGTCTTTAGGGTTTTCTATGTACAGGATCATGTCATCTGCAAACAGTGAGAGTTTCACTTCTTCTTTTCCAATATGGATTCCTTTTATTTCTTTTTTCTGCTCTGATTGCTGTGGCCAAAACTTCCAAAACTATGTTGAATAGTAGTGCTGAGAGTGGGCACCCTCGTCTTGTTCCTGACTTTAGGGGAAATGCTTTCAATTTTTCACCATTGAGGATAATGTTTGCTGTGGGTTTGTCATATATAGCTTTTGTTATATTGAGGTATGTTCCTTTTATTTCTGCTTTCTGGAGAGTTTTTATTATAAATGGATGTTGAATTTTGTCAAAGGTTTTCTCTGCATCTATTGAGATAATCTTACTAATCTCAAAAATATGCAAGCAACACCTGCAGCTCAATTCCAGAAAAATAAACGACCCAATCAAAAAAAAAAAATAGGTTAAAGAACTAAACAGACGTTTCTCCAAGAAGACATACAGATGGCTAACAAACACATGAAAAGATGCTTAACATCACTCATTATCAGAGAAATGCAAGTCAAAACCACAATGAGGTACCATTTCACATCAGTCAGAATGGCTACGATCCAAAAATCTACAAGCAATAAATGCTGGAGAGGGTGTGGAGCAGAGGGAACCCTCTGACACTGTTTGTGGGAATGCAAACTAGTACAGCCACTATGGAGAACAGTGTGGAGATTCCTTAAAAAACTAGAAATAGAACTGCCTTATGACCCAGCAATCCCACTGCTGGGCATACATACTGAGGAAACCAGAATTGAAAGAGACACATGTACCACAATGTTCATCGCAGCACTGTTTATAATAGCCAGGACATGGAAGCCACCTAGATGTCCATCAGCAGATGAATGGATAAGAAAGCTGTGGTGCACAATGGAGTATTACTCAGCCATTAAAAGGAATTCATTTGAATCAGTTCTAATGAGGTGGATGAAACTGGAGCCTATTATACAGAGTGAAGTAAGCCAAAAAGAAAAACACCAATACAGTACACTAATGCATATATATGGAATTAAGAAAGATGGTAATGATAACCCTGTATGTGAGGCAGCAAAAGAGACATAGATGTATAGAACAATCTTTTGTACTCTGTGGGAGAGGGAGAGGGTGGGATGATTTGGGAGAATGGCATTGAAACATGTATAATATCATATATGAAATGAATCACCAGTCCAGGTTCGATGCATGATACTGGATGCTTGGGGCTGGTGCACTGAGATGACCCAGAGGGATGGTACGGGGAGGGAGGAGGGAGGGGGGTTTAGAATGGGGAACACGTGTATACCTGTGGCGGATTCATGTTGATGTATGGCAAAACCAATACAAAATTGTAAAGTAATTAACCTCCAATTAAAATAAATAAATTTATATTAAAACAAAACAAAACAGAAAACAAAAATAAAAATCAATTGAAAACAATACAGAGCTAAAAGGACAAACACAGAAGGGGCATGTATATACATTTAGTTTAAAGGAACATAAAAATATTAAAAATAGAATTTTCACCTTGAAATCACAATTAATAGATCAGATATGCCAGAAAAAAAAAATAGCCAGAAAGATGAGATAGTTGTATTCTTTAATGTCTGTTGAGACCATCATTATGCAGATTCCTCCCTGTGAGATAGGATTCAGTATTAGGTTTGACAAGGAGAGATGAGTAATCAACTAAACACTGCATGTGCAGAGGGGGAGCATTCTAAAAATCATACTAAGCTCCAAGTAACTCTGGGCAGAATCATTGCCAGATGCATTGTGTCTGGAATTACAAGCAAAATTTCTAAGATAGTTAGGCATCACCATTCTTTCTGGTGAAGTCACAACTCAAGAGCAGACACATTTTTGTAACACAAAATTTTCAGTTTTTGTTTTTTGAAAAGTTCTTTTTGGGATGCAGTAGTTAAATGCTACAAATTTCTTCTAGTAGAAAATCTGAGCAAATCCTATAGGTTCTGAGAGTACCACAGCTCTATTACTAATGACCATTTCAACAGAAAATAGCATTTAACATACAATCATGCTACAGTAACCTTTTTTTTTTCACATTTTATAGTTTCCATTTTAGTATGCTATTATGACAATATATGGAAATTTTCCTGGATAATAAAACAATACCTTTAAAATGCCTGAAGACCTTTTCAGTTTACTCCTTGGAAGAAAAGTTATGACCAACCTAGATAGTATATTCAAAAGCAGAGACATTACTTTGCCAATAAAGGTCTGTCTAGTCAAGGCTATGGTTTTTCCAGTGGTCATGTATGGATGTGAGAGTTGGACTGTGAAGAAAGCTGAGCGCCGAAGAATTGATGCTTTTAAACTGTGGTCTTGGAGAAAACTCTTGAGAGTCCCTTGGACTGCAAGGAGATCCAACCAGTCCATTCTGAAGGAGATCAGCCCTGGATTTCTTTGGAAGGAATGATGCTAAAGCTGAAACTCCAGTACTTTGGCCACCTCATGCGAAGAGTTGACTCATTGGAAAAGACTGTGATGCTGGGAGGTATTGGGGGCAGGAGGAGAAGGGGACGACCGAGGATGAGATGGCTGGATGACATCACTGACTCAATGGACGTGAGTCTGAGTGAACTCTGGGAGTTGGTGATGGACAGGGAGGCCTGGTGTGCTGCGACTCATGGGGTCGCTAAGACTCAGACGCGACTGAACGACTGAACTGAACTGCACTGAAACAAAATCTTCCAAATAAATTGAACCATATGAGAAATATTTAATGATCAAGCTTAAGTAAGTTCATAACTAATTGCAAAAAAGAAGCCAAGTTATCAAGAAAGAAACAGCTATACTTACAAATCTATTAGAAAATTATTAGTTTCAGTCCACAGGATACAGAGAAAAGGACAAACTGAAAATTACATTGACAGAAGTTTCTGTTCCATTTCACCTGTGACAATCTCAAGTGGTTCATTTACCAAGTATATGTGTGGTAAGACATTAAAATATTTACCTTATTTTATTGAAGAGAAAAGGAAAGTGGTCAACTCTTGCATCAGCTGATCTGTCTGAAGAATCACAGCAAATATATTAGATTTTTTTTAGTTCGTTCTCTAAGTACTGAAGCATCCAATTTTTTTCTGCCCACCTTGCCCATCTTTTTTTAAATCATCTTTACATTAAGAATGCACAGTTTTGAGTAATACGCAACATAACTAACCTAGAGTAAGCAATCAAGGAGATGCTAGTGTTTACCATTATCCATTTCAAAAAGTTCTGTTTGTGTGTATCTGGGCTGTAGTGTGCAGGTTTATGAGTTTGCATGGTGCATGATTTGAGGGAGGAGGGAAAGTGAAGTCTGTTTTTGTGAGCATGGAGAGAAATTTATTGGAATATGATTAATATACATGGTGGAAAATGTTATGAGCTTAAGCCAGGAGAACATTTTGGATGAATCATTTAGCCTATTCTCATCATATCTTCCTCTAAATATAGTTATTTTTTTCCATGTTTCTAAATCTTCAGAAAAAAATAACCCTTAATACTGCCAGTACGATGTTTCATATTTGGTAAAAGCAAAAATTTTATCCTAAACTCTAAGGCCCTTTTCTACTGTTTTATAGGCATACTCCCTAGTCCTGACATCCAGGAAATGAGAGAAAAATTTAGTCAACATTACTCACAAAATATATCTCTACTATTCCTAATGTATCTAAGTTACTATCAAGACAGAGAGAAAATATGGCATAAGGGAGGGAAAACTGGAAATAAATGTAAAAAATAGAACATTTTAAGCCACAGTTCCAACAGTTACTAAGAAAATCCTGGGAAGTTGCAGCATAATTGAACCTTTGTTGTCTCAGCAATAACTAGGGGTTGCTGAAGTCTATTAATAACTACAAAGAGATGTGATCTCAAACAAGATAGCAAAAGGGATAAAGCTTCTAAAATTCTGTAACACTTTTAATTTTTCAGCAAAAAAATCAGTACTATTTTAGTTAAATGTGGATTTCTCATCAACATAACTGCATTTAAAATCTCTTACTGATAAAGTTAATTTTAAAATTATGTCCAGAGAATATAACATAGTTCAGTTCAGTTCAGTTCAGTTCAGTTGCTCAGTCGTGTCCGACTCTTTCGGACCCCATGAATCGCAGCACGCCAGGCCTCCCTGTCCATCACCATCTCCCGGAGTTCACTCAGACTCACGTCCATTGAGTCCGTGATGCCATCCAGCCATCTCATCCTCGGTCGTCCCCTTCTCCTCATGCCCCCAATACCTCCCAGCAGCAGAGTCTTTTCCAATGAGTCAACTCTTCGCATGAGGTGGCCAAAGTACTGGAGCTTCAGCTTTAGCATCATTACTTCCAAAGAAATCCCAGGGCTGATCTGGTTGGATCTCCTTGCAGTCCAAGGGACTCTCAGGAGTCTTCTCCAACACCATAGTTCAAAAGCATCAATTCTTTGGTGCTCAGCCTTCCTCACAGTCCAAGTCTCACATCTATATATGACCACAGGAAAAACCATTACCTTGACTAGACGGACCTTAGTTGGCAAAGTAATGTCTCTGCTTTTGAATATACTATCTAGGTTGGTCATAACTTTTCTTCCAAGGAGTAAGCATCTTTTAATTTCATGGCTGCAGTCACCATCTGCAGTGATTTTGGAGCCCCAAAAAATAAAGTCTGACACTGTTTCCACTGTTTCCCCATCTATTTCCCATGAAGTGATGGGACCAGATGCCATGATCTTCGTTTTCTGAATGTTGAGCTTTAAGCCAACTTTTTCACTCTCCTCTTTCACTTTCATCAAGAGGCTTTTTAGCTTCTCTCCACTTTCTACCATAAGGGTGGTGTCATCTGCATATCTGAGGTTACTGATATTTCTCCCGGCAATCTTGATTCCAGCTTGTGCTTCTTCCAGTCTAGCGTTTCTCTTGCTGTACTCTGCATAGAAGTTAAATAAGCAGGGTGACAATATACAGCCTTCAAGTACTCCTTTTCCTATTTGGAACCAGTCTGTTGTTCCATGTCCACTTCTAACTGTTGCTTCCTGACCTGCATACGATTTCTCAAGAGGCAGGTTAGGTGGTCTGGTATTCCCATCTCTTTCAGAATTTTTCACTATTTAGTGTGATCCACATAGCCAAAGGCTTTGGCATAGTCAATAAAGCAGAAATAGATGTTTTTCTGGAACTCTCTTGATTTTTCCATGATCCAGCGGATGTTGGCAATGTGATCTCTGGTTCCTCTGCCTTTTTTAAAACCAGCTTGAACATCAGGGAGTTCACAGATCATGTATTGCTGAAGCCTGGCTTGGAGAATTTTGAGCATTACTTTACTAGCATGTGAGATGAGTGCAATTGTGTGGTAGTTTGAGCATTCTTTGGCATTGCCTTTCTTTGGGATTAGAATGAAAACTGATCTTTTCCAGTCCTGTGGCCACTAATCAGTTTTCCAAATTTGCTGGCATGTTGAGCGCAGCACTTTCATAGCATCATCTTTCAGGATTTGAAACAGCTCCACTGGAATTCCATCACCTCCACTAGCTTTGTTCGTAGTGATGCTTTCTAAGGCACATTTGACTTCACATTCCAAGATGTCTGGCTCAAGATTAGTGATCACATCATCATGATTATCTGTGTCATGAAGATCTTTTTTGTACAGTTCTTCTGTGTATTCTTGCCACCTCTTCTTAATATCTTCTGCTTCTGTTAGGTCCATACCATTTCTATCCTTTATTGAGCCCATCTTTGCGTGAAATGTTCCCATGGTATCTCTGATTTTCTCGAAGAGATCTCTAGTCTTTCCCAATCTGTTGTTTTCCTCTATTTCCTTGCATTGATCACTGAAGAAGGCTTTCTTATCTCTTCGTGCTATTCTCTGTAACTCTGCATTCAGATGCTTATATCTTTCCTTTTCTCCTTTGCTTTTCACCTCTCTTCTTTTCACAGCTATTTGTAAGCCCCCTCCCACCCCCTGCCCAAACAGCCATTTGGCTTTTTTGCATTTCTTTTCAGTGGGGATGGTCTTGCTCCCTGTCTCCTGTACAATGTCACGAACTTCATTCCATAGTTCATCAGGCACTCTATCTATCAGATCTAGGCCCTTAAATCTATTTCTCACTTCCGCTGTATAATCTTAAGGGAATTGATTTAGGTCATACCTCAATGGTCAAGCGGTTTTCCCTACTTTCTTCAATTTAAATCTGAATTTTTTAATAAGGAGTTCATGATCTGAGCCACAGTAAAGTATCTGAAATATCTCAAATGCATATTAGAAGCAATAAGTTTATGTAAAGCAACTGTCCCAGTTGATGTGAGAGTTGGACTATAAAGAAAGCTGAGTGTCAAAGAATCGATGCTTCTGAACTGTGGTGTTGAAGAAGACCCTTGAGAGTCCCTCGTACTGCATGGAGATCCGACCAGTCCATCCTAAAGGAAATCAGTCCTGAATATTCGTTGGAAGTACTGATGCTAAAGCTGAAACTCCAATATTTTGGCCACCTGATGAGAACTGACTCATTTGAAAAGACCTTGATACTGGGAAAGATTGAAGGTGGGAGGAGAAGAGGACAACAGAAGATGAGATGGTTGGATGGCATCACCGACTCAATGGACATGAGTTTGGGTAAACTCCAGGAGTTGGTGATGGACAGGGAGGCCTGGCATGCTGCAGTCCATGGGGTCACAAAGAGTCAGACATGACTGAGCAATGGAAATGAACTGAACTGAACTGTCCCGATAAAGATTACATAAAAGATACTCAATAAACAAAACTTATTGCTAATAGTGGCATTAGAAGTGGTAGTAATACTGTACCTCAATTATACTTTTGCTTTATTTATAAGAGAAAGTATTAGAATAGTTGATAGTTTGAGCACCTTTTGGGACAGACACAATATCTGATATCATTTAGAACATATTAACACCAAGAATTAGATTTTGGTTTCTCCAATTTGTATGTGAAGAAATGGAGACTTGTGTAGACTTTATAACTTGCCAAAGTCTCAAAGCTGAAACCAAGTTATGTACAATTCCAAAGCTGTTCTTTTTCGATTATAATATATTGTCTCCCACAAGTTCAGAGGTAATCCTCCTAGTCTTAGGAAAAAATGGCTAGAATAAATATGTGTACTAGAAATTAATCCCTCTATCTCCACAGACACTTTAGCCATTTACCTAGGCTTTACAATTTTAAACTAACCCCTCAGATTCTTAAAACACACTGAAGAATGAAAGAAAATGTTAATTTTATTTGTTTAACAGAGCTATAGTATTTTGATTTCTCTAGTAAATATGAAGAATTATGGTAATGCATGCAATTAAAATTTCCTTTGTTAAATAGCTCCATTACTGTATTAAGTAGCTTCATTAAGGAGAATTACATTTCCTTACAAATTATAGCATATGTGTTTTACCACATCCTACTTGTCAATATTGTCCTGCTAAATGTATATCAAAAATGTCTCTCTTTAAATAACTCATAATTATTTTTAAAAAGGGATAAAATTGTCTTTGAGAGATAGCATCTTGTGACCCTGCTGCCTTTTTAAAATGTGTAAAAATAATGAAATTGAAGATGCACATTTAAAGCTTTGAATATTATGTCTAGACTACTTTCAACAAAGATGACAGACTAGGCTCCAATAATTCTAATTACTCTAGTATCAAGAGAGTTGTAGTTTATCATTCTTATAAATGTTTCATATTTGTGATTATATAATGTTATGCATTTTTGTTCTTTATCCTTACTACTTAAAAAGCTTCCATAGATTGTTGTAAATCTTTTTTTTTTTAATGAATTAGCCCATTTTGTAAAAACCATTTTATATTTTGCATAGAAGCTTGGACCAACAAGATTTTAATATGTATTTTTACTAAGCATTTACTGCTGCAATTGCTGGATAAACTGTTTTCTCATAGACTATTCAAATGTAGTCTTACTACAAAATAGCAATGAAAATACATTTATAGAAAACAATACATTTGCAAATTCAATTCAAACCAATCCTTTTGAAATTTGACAGAAAATCTTATTACTTATTTCAATACTGAGTCAATAAGAAAACCTGTATAACAGGGGAAAAAAACAAAAACCAAAACAAACAAAAAAAAAACCTTCCTTTTGATCCCAGTCCAGCTCTATTGCTGTTGGCTCCTGAAAAACAGGAACTATTATTCCATCTGTTAGATGAGTGTAATATCCTCAGTTCTGTCTCATCTCAACAAAAATTTGAAGCGACAGACATTAAAGCCCTCGATGCATCACAGCTCTTGGACAGACCGTGTTATAGTTCTCAGGTCTCGAACAGATCGTGTTATAGCTCTTAGACAGGTCAATGTTACAGCTCCATGTGGCAGCTCAGTTTTATTTAGAAAATAGCGGGAAAATACATCCTCGAGAGATAAGGGCATGCCAACGCAAAGACACGAAGAGAAGAGAGAGAGAAAGAGAGACGTGTGCAAAGACAGAGAGACCTCTGGCCCTTTAGCTCCTTTTCTTATGTGCTTTTTCCTCCCCCTGAGCCTGCCCTGTGTAAATTGGGCTAGTCACGAGTGCTGTTTGTTCTACCTGAGGTCCTCACTTTTGTCCTTGGACCTTCCTTTGTTCTATTTTCGTGGGCTTTTCCCTTCCGTGTTTTTAGCCACTGCCATTCTGGATTCCTTTTTCCTATTCTAATTACCTAACACACCCATCCTAGTATGAACTCAAAGCCATCCTAGGCCCTTCTCCCCAACCATATTACCAACATAAGCTATTTCTTACCATTGGACCTGGTTTTGAGGCATAAAACAGATGCCTCCCCCGCCCCCCACCCCTGGTTAAAGCAATTGGAGACTCATTCCGTGCTGACAAAACTCCAAGAGGAAAAGAGCAGGACAATTAAGTGAGGAGGCTGGGCTCTGCCCAGACCACATGGTGCTTGTTCCCAAAATTAAGACACCTCCCTGACTACACAGGTATGCAGAAAGGCTCCTCATACCCCAAGGGGGAGAAGTGTCAACGGATGCTCTACCCATACACCTTTGCAGTAGAATCCATGTTGGCTAAGAGATGGCTATGCACACATGGAAGGGTTCTGAGATATATCAAATATGGACTGTGAACCAGGCAAATCAGAATGGCCAGCCAAAGGAAATTTGGAAGAAATATCCCATAAAAATGATTCAAATTATCATGACAGTACAACTCAGCAACTCAGTGACTTTGCTTCTGAGTCTGCCTGTATGCCTGTACACATACTGTAATCTTTTTCCTCTTAATAATTTGACTTGCTTTCACTACTTTCCATCTTTGTGGAAATTCTTTTCTTCAAAACCTAAGGGCCAGGGTCCTTGTTACTGACCATGGGCTGGAGGCTAGGATCAGGTGCTTTCCCAGCCTTAAACTGCTTGGGAACCTAACCTCCTCTCCAAGCCATTGCAAGTTAAGGTCACCTGAGATCAGTTTGATTTTGTTTTGTTTTCCTTATAGACTTATTTTATCTGAGGTAGTCATTATTCTTCTTTCAGCTGTGACCAGATCTACTGATGAACAAGCTAGCTTAGATTCAGATTATCCCAGTCTAGTCATAGAAGCATGAGCTTCCTGCATGCCCTCAGTCCCCATAGAATTTCTGTCTCACATATATGTGTGCACAGTGCTATAGTTAATATTAGGATTGACTCATGATTAGGGTTCCAGTGCCAAGGACAACTGAGGTAAGCTACCATTACCTCTGGCTACACACCATGTTCAAAGACAGATTAAATAAAATAAGGATGTGCTTAGTTCCTCAGTCATGTCTGACTCTTTGTGACCCTCATGGAATGTAGCCTGCCAGACTCCTCTGTCCATGGGATTCCCAAGGCAAGAAGACTTGAGTGGGCTGTCATTCCCTTCTCCAGGGGATCTTTCCAACCTAGAGATTGAACCTGGGTCTCCAGCATTGCAGGCGATTGTTTACCAGCTGAGTCACCAGGGAAGCCCCCAAATAAGGACAGACTCACAAATTTGCATAGATAAACATGTAGACATTCTCATTCATACACTAACACAAATCTCTTCTAGGAGAACCAAAGACGGAGACAAAAAATATATATTTATGCCAAAAAATCAAGATAAGACTATACAATTATCTCTGGGAGAAAGGGACATACTGGTGAGGAATTTTTAAAAATCTCTATGACATTGTGAAACTCTTTGGTGACATATTCTACATTGCTTCTTATTATTGTTCTTTACCTATCTGTCTTATCCCCAGAGTCTCAGATTCTGCAAGTGGAACTCAAGAGCCAGTTCTTGTCAGCAGCTTTAAGACATGAATCAAAAGGGAACTGAAACCTATTTAGTAAGAGTGGGCACAAGAAGAAATGTCTAAAGCACTATATCTGAAGGTTGGCATCAAGACTCAGAACAAAGAAAAACTCAGAAGGCAAAATCAGGCAAGTTTTCCTGAGATACTGATGCACTAGGGAATAAAATTTTTTAAAGAGTGTCACTGATATTCCCATGGGCAGGCAAGCATCTGTTACAGACACTGCTATAGTTCAGACATTTGTAGACTGCAGACTTTTAAATGTCAAAGATGCTATATGTCTGACATCTTTCAAAGACAACTCAAATGTCACCTCATTTGTGAAGGCTACTCTGACAGATCCCCATATCAGAATTAATTTCCTTTTTCTTAGTGTTCCCAAAGCCACTGGAATGTCTCTTACTTTTCTTTTATGGCCAAATGTTTATTTTCTCCCTCCTCTAACAGAGCTTCTTGAAGTTGGGGGTCTATATCTTATTCATATTTTTATCTACCCTGGCATAGAAGAGGCAATTAATAGATTGGCATAGAAGAGGCAATTATAGACACTTGTTAGACTGGCTTGAGGTCCTCATCATACACAAAAGTGTGGAAAGATTTAATTAGATTAGAATAGAAAGGACTACATATATGAAAGTAATTTAATATATGAAATTTCAGTAATATGTCCTGGAAGGCTTGAGTTAGCAATAAAGAAAACAGGAGTCACCCAAACAGATACTGATCAGCTTTGGACAATGAAGAAGTGCAAGAGAAATGAAGAAAGTTCAGTGCCGTATCTTGGGAAGGAAGCCAATATGGGAACATAACCTTGAGACTCATACAGCAGAGAAAGTAATTTAACCTGTGGGAATAAATTAGATTGCCAAGGGAAAAATGAGTTGAAGATTAATGACAAAACTTTAAAGACTTCCTATATCTACAGGGTGAGAAGAAGAAAATTTCCCACATATGAAGCAAAGGAGAAACCTTAGATGTAGGAAACAAAATGAAATAATGCCCAATATGAAAGCCTAGAAAGGATTTAAGAAACTATGGGGGCAAACATGTCATAAAGCAAGGGTGTTCAGTTGTTCAGTCATGTCCAACTCTTTGCAACTTCATGGACTGTAGGCCTCTGAAAGGTTGTTGCTGAGCCATGAAAGATGCCAGGATCCTTAGCCTCCGGTGGAGAGGAATTCAATCCAGGGCCAGTGACAAGGCTTGACTGCTCAGAACTTTTTTGTGATAAAGTTGTATTAATGCAATCTCAAAAATGACAGAATGATCTCTGTTCGTGTCCAAGACAAACCAATCAATATCACAGTAATCCAAGTCTATGTCTTGAACAGTAATGCTGAAGAAGCTGAAGTTGAATGGTTCTATGAAGATCTACAAGACGTTTTAGAACTAACACCCCCCCCCCAAATGTCCTTTTCATTATAGGGGACTGGAATACAAAAGTATGAGTCAAAAATCAATGGAGTAACAAATTTGCCCTTGGAGTACAGAATGTAGACAGGAATATAATCATACAGTTTTGCCAAAAGAACACACTGATCATAGTGCCTGGTCAAATAGCTTCTTCCAACAACAGAAAACTCTATACATGGATATCACCAGATGGTCAACACAGATATCAGATTGATTATGTTATTTGCAGCCAAAGATGGAGAAGCACTATACAGTTAGCAAAAACAAGAACAGGAGCTGACTGTGGCTCAGATCATGAACTCTTTATTGCCAAATTCAGACTTAAATTGAAGAAAGTATGGAACACCACTATACCATTCAGGTATGACCAAAATCAAATCCCTTATGATTATACAGTGAAAGTGAGAAATAGATTTAAGGGACTAGATCTGATAGACAGTGTCTGATTGACTGTGGATGGAGGTTCATGACATTGTACAGGAGACAGGGATCAAGACCATCCCCATGGAAAAGAAATGCAAAAAAGAAAAATGGCAGTCAGAGGAGGACTTACAAAAACTGTAAAAAGAGAAATGAAAAACAAAGGAGAAAAGATATGCTCATTTGAATGAAGAGTTCCAAAGAAGAGCAAGGAGCGACAGGAAAGCCTTCCTCAGTGATCAGTGCAAAGAAATAGAGGAAAACAATAGAATGGAAAAGACTAGAGATCTGTTCAAGAAAATTAGAGATATCGAGGGAACATTTCATGCAAAGATGGGCTCGATAAAGGACAGAAATTGTATGGAACTAATGGAAGCAGAAGATATTAAGAAGAGGTAGCAAAACTACACAGAAGAACTACACAAAAAGGATCTTCAGGACCCAGATAATCACTGGTGTGATCACTCATCTAGAGCCAGACATCCTGGAAACCCAAGTAAAGTGGGCCTTAAAAAGCATCACTATGAACAAAGCTAATGGAGGTGATGGAATTCCAGTGGAGCTGTTTCTAATACTAAAAGATGATGCTGTAAAGCGCTGCACTCAATATGCCAGCAAATTTGGAAAATGCAGCAGTGGCCACAGGACTGGAAAATGTCAGTTTTCATTCCAATCCCAAAGAAAGGCAATGCCCAAAATGCTCAAACTACTGCAAAATTGCCCTCATCTCACATGCTAGTAAAGTAGCGCTCAAAATTCTTCAAGACAGGCTTCAATAATATGTGAACCATGAACTTCCAGGTATTCAAACTGGTTTTAGAAAAAGGAGAATAACCAGACAAATTGCCAACATTCACTGGATCATCAAAAAAGCAAAAGAATTCCAGAAAAACATCTGTTTCTTTTTTATTGACTATGCCAAAGCCTTTGACTGTGTGGATCACAACAAGCTGTGGAAAATTTTGAAAGAGATGGGAACACCAGACCACCTGACCTACCTCTTGAGAAATCTGTATGCAGGGTAGGAAGCAACAGTTAGAACTGAACATGGAACAACAGACTGGTTCCAAATAGGAAAAGGAGTACTCAAGGCTGTATATTGTCACCCTGCTTATTGAACTTTTATGCAGAGTAAATCAGGAGAAACACTGGGCTGGAAGAAGCACAAGCTGGAATCAAGCTGGGAGAAATATCAATAACCTCAGATATGCAGATGACACTATCCTTATGCCAGAAAGCGAAGAAAAACTAAAGAGCCTCCTGATGAAAGTGAAAAAGGAGCGTGAAAAAGATGGCTTAAAACAACATTCAGAAAACTAAGATCATGACATCCAGCCCCATCACTTCATGGGAAAGAATGGCAGACTTTATGTTCAGTTCAGTTCCTTTCAGTCGATCAGTCGTGTCTGATTCTTTGTGACCCCATGAATTGCAGCATGCCAGTCCTCTCTGTCGATCACCAACTCCCGGAGTTCACTCAGACTCACGTCCAACGAGTCAGTGATGCCATCCAGCCAGCTCATCCTCTGTCATCCCCTTCTCCTCCTGTCTCCAATCCCTCCCAGATCAGAGTCTTTTCCAATGAGTCAACTCTTCACATGAGGTGAACAAAATACTGGAGTTTCAGCTTCGTAATCATTCCCTCCAAAGAAATCCCAGGGCTGATCTCCTTCAGAATGGGCTGGTTGGATCTCCTTGCAGTCCAAGGGACTCTCAAGAGTCTTCTCCAATCCCACAGTTCAAAAGCATCAATTCTTCAGCGCTCAGCTTTCTTCACAGTCCAACTCTCACATCCATACATGACCACTGAAAACACCATAGCCTTGACTAGATGGACCTTTGTTGCCAAAGTAATGTCTCTGCTTTATGTGCTTGGGCCCCCAAATCACTGCAGATGGTGACTGCAGCCATGAAATTAAAAGATGCTTACTCCTTGAAAGAAAAACTATGACAAACTTAAACAGCATGTTAAAAACAGAGACATTACTTTGCCAATGGAGATCCGACCAGTCAAGGTTTTTCCAGTAGTCATGTATGCATGTGATATTTGGACTATAAAGAAAGCTGAGTGCTGAAGAACTGATGTTCCTGAACTGTGGTGTTAGATAAGATTCTTGAAAGTCCCTTGGACTACAAAGATATCTAAGCAGTCCATCCTAAAGGAAATCAGTCCTGAATATTCATTGGAAGGACTGATGCTGAAGCTGAAACTCCAATACTTTGACCACCAGATTTGAAGAATTTGGAAAGAACCTGGTGCTAGGAAAGATTGAAGGTGGGAGGAGAAGTGTACGGCAAAGGTGAGATGGTTGGATGGCATCACTGACTCAACGGACATGAATTTGAGTAAGCTCTGGGAGTTGGTGATGGACAGGGAGGCCTGGTGTGCTGCAGTCAGTAGGCTTGTAAAGAGTCAGATACGACTGAGTGACTGAACTGAACTGAACTGAACTGAAAATATAAAAGAGATAGAAAAAGCTTCTGACATAGACATCAGAAGGGGGAATAAATAGTGCCTCCCTGCTAGCCTTTAGCAGTATGTTATGTACCTATCAGCAGGCTGCTAATTAGAGAAAGGAAATGTCCCACAATTCAGTGGCACAGGCCTCTCACCCACGATGTGTGTTTTGAGATAACACTGGCACAAGGTTAGTCATCCCAGGCCATAAAACGATTGACATGAATCTTGAAGAAAGATAGGTTTTCAAGCAAATATATAGTTTCATTAACATAGATTAGGAGAACAATTTTATGAGTCATACAACTGGTTTGTTGAACCCTTATCTGTTCTGAGCCTTAAGTGGAACTGACCTGAAGAAAGACAGAGCCTAGGGTAAATATATAGCTCTTTAGCATAGCTTAATAAAAACATTTCCATTAGTAAAATGCATTGGTTTGCTTAAGGTTTGTGAAAAGTTAAGTTCAGGTGAAACCAGGTGTCATCATGGCAACACAAAATTTTAAGGGAAACTTCCTTTTTCAGGTTGTATAGAGAAGGGGAAAAGATCTAACACTTGTAGTGTGTTTCCTCCTGCCACTTAAAAGAGAGATAAAAAATGTCTGACACTTGCAGCCTATTTTCTCCATTTGGAGATCCCTAGATTTCCTGCCTGTTATCCTCTCACTTCCAGGCTCCTCTGTCCATGGAATTCCCCAGATCAGAATACTGGAGTGGGTTGCCATGCCCTCCTCCCAGGGACACTCCCAACCCAGGTATCAAACCCAGGTCTCCCACATTACAGGCAGATTCTTTACCCTCTGAGCCACCAGGGAAGCCCAAGAAAGCTGGAGTGGATAGCCTATCCCTCCTTCATGGGATCTTCCCGATCCAGGAATCTATCTGGGGTCTCCTGCATTGCAGGCTAATTTTTTAACAGCCGAGCTACAAGGGAAGGCAGTGGAGTGGATTTGAAACTCACGCTGGCAGAGAACAAGATGAATTTGAGCCTAAAGTTGAAAAGAGATACATAGAAATGGAAAATGTCAACAATTATCCTGAAAAAAAGTATGAACAGTGTAAATAATAAACTGCCTGAACAATACAACTAATCCAAAGGAAGAGCTTGAAATACAAAGGAATTTGTAACATTAGGAGAAAGCCAAGTTTCAGTGAAGGGAATCATGCAGGCAGTTCTAAAGACAGTCCTAACAGGGTGGAGGACTTGCTTAGGACTAGGCTAAAATAATGATACAATAAACCAGGAACGGTGGAATCAGTAAGATTAGGATTTTGAGTCCAGTGATTCAGAAAATCTTAGACCCCAAACTGTGTATTAGTTTTCCTTTGAAGAGTTGATGGGTCATTCAGAAAGATTCAGTAAAGAACAATCAAGCCACTTATCTGAGCAAGAAACTCCAGGAAAAATTTGGTCATGCTGATGAAGACAGTATAGTAGCAAAATAGTGTTAATGTGGACAAAAGGTATGGTTTGTGTTTTTTTTTGTTTTTTGTTTTTTTTAGTACTGGGACTATATAAAATATTTATATCCTGAAAGACTACCATAATCCTCAGCATCTCTAGTTATTTTCCATAGTTCAGTTCAGTTCAGTAGCTCAGTCGTGTCCAACTCTTTGTGACCCCATGAATCTCAGCACACCAGGCCTCCCTGTCCATCACCAACTCCCGGAGTTCACTCAAACTCACGTCCATCGAGTCAGTGATGTCATCCAGCCATCTCATCCTCTGTCATCCCCTTCTCCTCCTGCTCCCAATCCCTCCCGGCATCAGAGTCCTTTCCAATAAGTCAGCTCTTCGCATGAGGTGTCCAAAGTACTGGAGTTTCAGCTTTAGCATCATTCCTTCCAAAGAACACCCAGGGCTGATCTTTAGAATGGACTGGTTGATCTCTTTGCAGTCCAAGGGACTCTCAAGAGTCTTCTTCAACACCACAGTTGAAAAGCATCAATTCTTCAGTGCTCAGCTTTCTTCACAGTCAACTCTCGCACCCATATATGACCACTGGGAAAACCATAGACTTAACTAGACGTTTCTTGTAAAAAATCAATCCCTTTTAAAATTTTCCAATTGTCAAGAGTCATGCCCTTCCTTCACATCAATTTTTTAAGTGTATTTTACATTAAAACTTTTTTTAAACTAAATTAAGAAAATGAATTTAAATGAATCTCTTACTTAATTTTTAACAAATATATACCATGAATTTAAGCCTTGCTGCTGCTGCTAAGTCACCTCAGTCATGTCCAACTCTGCGACCCCATAGATGGCAGCCCACCATTCTCCCCTGTCCCTGGGGTTCTCCACGCAAAAATACTGGAGTGGGTTGCCATTTCCTTCTCCAATGCATGAAAGTGAAAAGTGAAAGTGAAGTCGCTCAGTCATGTCCGACTCTTAGTGACCCCATGGACTGCAGCCTACCAGACTCCTCCATTTATGGGATTATCCAGGCAAGAGTACTAGAGTGGGGTGCCATTGCCTTCTGCGGAATTTAAGCCTTAGGGCATTAAAAAATGGCCATTAAAATCATCTTCTGCTACAACTAAGCAGTCAGTTGTTATTTTTCTAGGAAATATTTACAGTTAAATCATATTTCTGTATACTTTATTTTAGGTGATGTTTTGGAAGATTTTCTGGCCTTTCTAGAATCCCTAAAGTCATACCTGCTGTGCTGTGGCTGATAATTATGTTACTTCATTCATTCTTCAACTCAACTCCATAAACAGAGGTAACTAATAAGAGACCTACTCATGAAATGGACTTTTTTATAAGTGCACTCCTTGAAATACTTTTGAATCTACAGATGGTAAATAATGATAATGATATTTCTGAAAATAATGATAGCAATAGAGACTGATATTTATTGAATACCTGCTATGTTTCAAACATCATAGAAAGTGCTTAAAATTATCTCATTTAATTCTCACAATAGTCTTATAAAGTAAATATTATTAGTATCCCCATTTCATAGAAAACCAGTATTTAGAAAAATGGAATACTTTGGCATATCTAGTAAGTGACTGAACCAGAATTTGAACTGCAGGCTTTGGTATGATTCCAGGATCTGTGAGACCTTTGAGGTCAAATGTTACATCCTATGTATTTCTATATCCTAGGAATTATGACAATGACTAGTGTTTTTGTTGTTCAGTCTCTCAGTCAGTCATGTCTGACTCTTTGTGACTCCATGTACTACAGCACATCAGGCTTCCCTGACTAGGGCATAGTGAGAAGTTAACAGATATTTGTGAACTAAGTGTTACTGTTGAAGAAAGAATCAACAATAATATAATACCAAAACTTAATTGGTTAAAATGGTACAAATATAGAAATGCCCAGTTTCATATAAGTTCTAATAGAAGAGTTTGACATGTTCTTTACATAACATCACATTACTTTATCCAAAATATTTTGTGCATAAAATTATAGCATCATATCAATTATACTCTCCCCTAATATTTTATAACAAAAATGTAACAGTACATGTTTTGCTCATATAATAGAAACAAAGTCAATGAAACATTGAGGCATGTCTGTTCTAATCTCAAGACAAAATACTTTGATTTTCTCTGATGTAAGGGTTGTTTTGTGCTCAAAGCTTCTCATACTGAGTTTAGATTATACCCTTTTCCTTTAGAGATTATAGAATATGAATAATTTATCAAATAAACTTAAGTATTATGTCAGATATGCAAAACTCATATAAAACAAAAATGACAGCCACCAACATAACAAGCAAAGGAAGACAGATTCCAGCCCAGTATAGGTCTCAAAACACATCACACCCACAAATTCTCTCAGCAAATATTAAACAACACTGAGATAATACACTTGTCATGAAAAACAAATATCCCTACAGACAAAAGGAGTCACTTTGTTAATAACTGTCGAACTGTGACATCCATAAATTTTATCCTGAGTTCTTACTAAGCTAATCATAGTCTTCATTCAATTATTTGCTGCCTTAAGCATAGCAGATCATACTGGGAAATTACAAGGAATTGTTTACATCTTGAACACCCTTGCCAAATGAAAATAAAAGAAAGTTGAAGTGTTTTAACTATCATCAATTGTTTTAACTATCTTTTCTTTCTCTGTGCTGAATGAATAGTGTTGGCTATACTGTTGCATTGATGTTACTGCACATTATAGTGATGTAATAATCTGCCTATTGTAATCATTTTACCACTAAGATAATGAAAAAAGGTTGATGGTAAGTAATATCAATTTAAGACATGATTATTTATCATTATTAATTTTCCCATGACATTCTCTTTTTATCATTGGAAATTTTACAAATTAAAGATGGGCAAAGGCAGTGTGTGTCAATGTTTGAAAGATGTTACAGAAAGAGACCAGCCTCAAGAATCCTGGTAATAACAAGAAATAAAGCAGTGAAGTAAGCTTCAGAAAGCTGCAGGGGGATAGCTCTGCGGGAAAGGAAGAAGAAAATAACTCACGGACTCTCATCCGTGGTAAAGTAACTGTGAATTATTCATTCACCTGTTTTAGAAAATCTATATTGAAGGCTTACTATATTCTGAAGTACAATGGTAAACAAGGTAATAAACAAATAAATAGTCATAGAGCTTAGGGTTTAGGGTAGAGGGTCATCGTACACCAACCAAGCACAAATAAATATAAGTGGAGCTTTGTGGTCGGAGGTAAAGCTTCATGATAGTAGGAAAACATCAAATAAGGTGAGTGAAAATGTCAAAAAGTAAGAGATGTTTCCTTGAGGAAGTAATGATTAAACTGGGATCTGAGGGAGGAGGTGGAGTTAGCTAAACAGTACTGTTTGTCTGTACATAGTGTAGGACTATTCAGGCATAGGGAAGAACATTTCGAAAGGTTCTGTGTTAAGAGAGCAGGGAACATTCAAAGAATTGACAGAAAATAAAGTTGTATGACAGAGAGCTGGAAGGAATATGGGGAAGGATGATGGTGAGGAGGTAGAAAGAAGACAGCCCTCTATTGTCTTGTAGTGAAAGTGTTAGTCCCTTAGTTGTGTCCAGGTCTATGTGACCCCATGGACTGTAGAGTGCCATGCTCCACTGTCTACATAATTCTCTAGGCTAAGATACTGGAGTGAGTTGCCATTCCCTTCCCCAGGGGATCTTCCCAATTCAGGGATCAAACCCCAGGTCTCCCACCTGGCGTGCAGATTCTTTACCATCTGAACCACCATTGCCTTGTAGCTCTAAGACACTATTTTTAATCTCAAGAACAATGGGAAGCCACAGATGGTAGAGGAAGGGTGCATGCTGGTTATAATTCAATTGGATTTTGAAAGTGTTTCTCTGCTGTGATGTGTAGAATAGATTGTCACAGGCATGAGCAAGTACAGAGAGGGCATTTAGGAGGGCATTTTAGTACTTGAGGAAAAAGGTGACTGCCTAAGGGTAGAGTGGTGTAAAATGAGATAGGCAGAATTGAATAAATTTAAGCTATCTATATATAGACACAGAGATTTAGATTATCCATTTTATGAGGAGAAAAAAGGAGAAGAGTTTGGTAGAGGATAGATGTTTAGATAGTGTCACTGACTCGATGGACATGAATTTGAGCAAACTCCAGGAGACAGTGAAAGACAGAGAAGCCTGGCATGCTGCAGTCCATGGGTTTGCAAAGATTTGGACATGACTTAGTGACTGAAAAACAAAAGCAAATACATGTGAGGAGGATCTTAGGAGCAGTATATAGACTGGATGTGAAAGAGAGGGAGCAAAAAGCAGCACGGTTGATCAATAGATTTCTGTATTTCATTAATGATTCAATGGAAGTATCATTGAGAGAGGAAGATATGGGACATTGCAGAGGAGCAGACTGGATTTTGGTTGGTTAAGCGTGTGGAACTGGACATTCCCTTAAGACATCAAGGAGGAGAGTTAGGAAAGGCAGTTAGATATGTGGGTCTCTAGTTCAAAGCAGAGGAGATCTGCAGTTGCAGTTTATATTTGGCAGTGTGTAATAGGAAGTGAGGAATCATCTGTGTTTTGTGTTCTAACTGATGGTCAATAGGCGATTTTGATTTCTAAAAGAACATCTATAAACCTAGTATTTATCATTAGAGTATGCTTCTTTAATTTAACTTTAATCTTAAAAAAAAAATAAAAAACTCTTTTATTTTTCAACTTACCCTAAACCCTTTTAGAAGCAGCCAGGCATAAAGGTACCCACAGTCCAGAGGGAGGGGACTAGGGAATTCTGTGGGCCAGAGCAGATTTTGAGCAGAGTTTGAGGGCAGCAATGAGGGCCTCCAGGGCAGAGGCTGGAGTGGGAGTGGTCCTGAGCCAGAGACCAGGGCCCAGCATGGTGCAGAGGCTGTTCACACAGGGAGCAGCCCCAGGGTGGAATGTGGGACCTCAGAGGAATGAAAAGGACATGGGGGACAGAATGGTCCTCTGCAGGATATGGAATCCCATAAAATTAAGGAGGGCTCCCACAGACAAGAGTGGAGACAGTCTAGAACAGGGTTTCAGAGCTTGGGTGAAATGTGGTGAGCACACACACTAGCGAAGGGGTTCAGTGTCCTGCTCAATGTAAATGAGGGCTTCTGAAAACTTGGCTAAATGTCAGGGTTAGGGCAGAACATGTATAAGATGAATTTGGAGCAAATTATTGTACTGGTTCCAAATAGGAAAAGGAGTACGTCAAGTCTGTATATTGTCACCCTGCTTATTTAACTTACATGCAGAGTACATCATGGGAAACGCTGGACTGGAAGAAACACAAGCTGGAATCAAGATTGCCAGGAGATATATTAATAACCTCAGATATGCAGATGACACCACCCTTATGGCAGAAAGTGAAGAGGAGCCAAAAAGCCTCTTGATGAAAGTGAAAGAGGAGAGTGAAAAAGTTGGCTTAAAGCTCAACATTCAGAAAACGAAGATCATGGCATCTGGTCCCATCACTTCATGGGAAATAGATGGGGAAACAGTAGAAACAGTTTCAGACTTTATTTTGGGGGGCTCCAAAATCACTGCAGATGGTGACTGCAGCCATGAAATTAAAAGATGCTTACTCCTTGGAAGAAAAGTTATGAGCAACCTAGATAGTATATTGAAAAGCAGAGACATTACTTTGCTGACTAAGGTCCTCCTAGTCAAGGCTATGGTTTTTCCAGTAGTCATGTATGGATGTGAGAGTTGGACTGCAGGAAGGCTGAGCACTGAAGAATTGATGCTTTTGAACTGTGCTGTTGAAGAAGACTCTTGAGAGACCCTTGGACTGCAAGGAGATCCAACCAGCCCATTCTGAAGGAGATTAACCCTGGAATTTCTTTGGAAGGAATGATGCTAAAGCTGAAACTCCAGTACTTTGGCCACTTCCTGCGAAGTGTTGACTCATTGGAAAAGACTCTGCTGCTGGGAGGGATTGTGGGCAGGAGGAGAATGGGACGACCGAGGATGAGATGGCTGGATGGCATCACGGACTCGATGGATGTGAGTCTGAGTGAACTCCGGGAGATGGTGATAGACAGGGAGGCCTGGTGTGCTGCGATTCATGGGGTCGCAAACAGTCGGACATGACTGAGTGACTGAATTGAACTGAACTGATTGTACTTGAAAATAAGAATGTGCTCAGAGAGTGATTGGAAATTTCAAAAGGACAAAAACAAAACAAACAACAACAAAAGAAGCCCACATCCTAAAAAACTGACTGAATATAGGAAATTTTGAGTATCAGGAGGAATAGTCATAGAATGAATTACAACTCATTGAATAAAATAGGAATTTGACAGTGCTTACTAATAGAAATAAGTAAGTGAATAAATTAAAGTTGGGTGAACAATGGGCTATTTACATAGGATCATGTATCTCCCCTCAAAGGACTTTTTAATTTCTAAGGGAAGAAAAGCCTGGCAGAGCCACCTTTATCAAGTAAACATCACTATCACCAGTAATGAAACAAATCATGTACTATGTGATTGTATACATTATTTCTGGGTTACTCTGCCAAAGATGCGTAACCTGCTGAAGTGAATCATGAGGAAGCATCAGAGAATCCCAAGCTGACGATGATTAGTACAAACTGGTGTGATATCTCCAGATGTGTCAGTCTTGTGAAAATAATGAAAAGATTAAGTAACTGCTCCAGACTGAGGGGACTAAGGTGACAGGATAACTAAATACTATATGTGAGCTAAAAATTGCTCTTTTGATATAAAGCTTATTACTGATACAGGTGGTGAACATTGACTAGGATCTGATTGTCAGATAGTAGTAATATGCTGTTTTTAATTTCCTGATTTGTTGGTTGTCTTGGGGCTCTGTAGTAGAAAGTCTCTGTTTTTAGAAAGTATGCTCTAGCCTATTTAAGATAATAGAGAACCATACACTAATTAACTTTAAATGGATCAGGATAATAATGCTATTTGCACAATATATTTAACTTTTCTCTAAGGTTTTTTAAATTTTTCTCTAAAACTGTGTGTTTTAAAGAGGACCAAATCATCTGAAATTTACATGTAACCAATTATGAAAAATAGATTACTGTTTATTTGAAAAAAAAAAAGAAGACAACAAAATAAAACATCACCTAATGGAATAAATATTGTGCTTCCATATTTTTCAGCCTGCCTTTTAATCAGCAATGCATCTGAATTCACTTTTAAATCATACAAAATTTGACATAGGAAAATGATGAAGAGCATGAGCAAGACACAGGCACCCAACCCAAAGGCAATAAAAAATAATGTGCTTCTATCCTTGTGGTCTCAAGCATGTCAGATATTAGTTAATTCTTGCTCCTAATACTGAAAATCACTATTATCATATTACAGAGATTTTTTTCCCATCTAACAGCACCATTCTTTTTTGATAATATCTTTGGACAAGCAGATTATCCAAGATGTGAATTAAGTGCTTACCAATTTGAGATGCTTTCAAGCCAGAATGAACCACTAAATAAATCATTAGGTTTCAGTTACTTGAAAGTGCTTGATCTTCAATATAACCTCTTAAGAACATGATGTGCCACTTATTTGTCTTTTACCTACATTTTACTTTTGAACATCTAATTATCTAAAAAGATAAGATGGAAATATTTTAAGATATTTCTCTCCTTTCATCTATATTTATTGCTTGATTGCTATCACCATTCTAAAGTAAACAATAAATTCAGCAGGGTTAGGATCCTGAGACCTGAAGACATAATAATGCTTTGGTTGGAACTTAACAACTGACTACGTTCTAAAGCTATTTACTCTAGCTTTCCACATCGTGATCTAACACTTCATTCCTTTTAGAAAGGGAGTGTATGGAGGGAAGAAGTATGGGAGGAAGGAGAGTTTAGGTCAAATTCCTTCAATAAGAAAGTTGTTGCCACAATTAATAAATGTATCAATAAAATAGATGTTAAATGGCAAAGATTTGTTACTGTTATTATTAAAGTAAATCTGTCTATAGACTTTTAATTGTACAGCTTGCACTAAAATAACCAGACATGTGACCTCTTTCTGAGATCAAATGATAATTATTAATAATACATGCAGAATGGTGAGAAAGGAAAGGCAAAATTGGTATCTCTTCAATCCACGTTCATGTTATCTCAGTAGTTCATGTATCACATGGCATCATCAGTAGTTACCTGCTCTTGGTCAGAACAGCTGTCTCCCCTCCATTCTCCACACCATTATTTTAGGTGCCCATTGTCCACAAAATAAATATACCCTGCTTCCATGTGGCATCTTATTTTCTTTAGTCTTTCTCTTGAGGCACTCCCAATAAAACGGTAGCATTCAAAAATCAAAACATTTCCCCCTTTTTAGCCTGAAATCTCTTTATTAGTGCCCACCATCTCTGAAAATCCTGGATAATGTACTCCCTCCAAATAAGACCTAGAGTTTCATGCATAGCAACTGCTTTAATGCTCACAGGCAATGAAAGCTTGAATTTCATTAAGGTCTTGAGTCCACTATGTGCACTAAAGTCCACTAACATTAGCTACTTTCTCCACCAGGTACTCTGCATCCTTATGGTAACATCCTTGCTTCAGTAGTGTGATTGTTTTAGAAGCCCTTAAAAAGTCAAAGACAATAATAACAACAGAAAAACTGTTTCAGTTTCAACCAAAGAGGAGGAAATCTCTCTCATCCCCCTCTCCCACCTTTTGTTACTACAGTGCTTGGCTCTTATTAAATATCTCCCATGGACTTCAGATACCAATCAGAGTATTTTCATGAAATTGCCTCTTCAGGTTGTATTTATCACCCTCAGTCCACCTAGGACTCACAAATAAGACAACAGAGAGTTTATTGTTATTGATCTGAGTGCTAGAACTCTGCTATCATAACCACTCCTCTCTTCTGAATATTGGACATTATAATTGGAGCAACTGTCATGTGTTGAAATGAAGCCTCTTTCTTTGTTCCCTTAGGGTTTTTTTTGTTTTGTTTTGTTTTGTTTCCTTTTTTTCTTAAGGCTTGTTTTTGGCTAGCTCATTCATTCTTCTAGTCAAGCTCACAAATATATTAATCCTAAATGGGCAAAGGTTAGTCTCACACAAACAGTGTCTTTTATACTCACAAATATGTAAAAGTTGTTATATATTTTTGTTTCTTCCATTTTAGAATATTCTTATCTTTAATCTACAGTTGATACTAAGTTGAGAGAAGGAAGTTAGACAAAGTGACAGAGAGAATATCTGCAATAAAATACAGCAAAAGAGAATTATGCTGATAAATTAACCTCCCACTAATGTGAATAAATTTTCTGTAACCTTCTTTTCCCTTTCTTAAAACCTTCTATTTAAAATTAGAAAATTCATGTTTCTGGTCACCATAACATGACGTTTCTTGGTGAAAAGGCATTTTTTTCACCCTTCACTCAGTTAGCAACGTCCACTGTGCTCCAGACAGGCATGATATAAATAATTGCTCTATAGTAGGTAAGGACACATTAGCAGTTTTGACCAGGGCTAAGGGATTAGAAAGGAAAGTATCATCAATTCCACTCGGTTGAATGAAAGAAAGCTTAACAGAAGAGAACACACATTTGACTGAGTCTTGCAGGATGAAAGTCTCAGTCTATCAGGTGAACGATAAAGAAAAAACATTACAGGCAGAATAAAAGTTTGTGCAAGGAATGAAATAATAAGGCTTGTTTAGGGAACTGTAAATAGTTCTACATACTTGAAAAGTCCCACAAGCCACAGATTTTGGCATCAGAAAAGCTGGATTTGAACTCAGCTCTGACATTTACTATCTGTGTAACTTAGATCGAGTCATTTAACTTTTCAACACCTCAATTTTACCAATTTGAAAAATGAAAATATGATATTCACCCCAGTTTTTTTCTCAAATGACGACCCTGTATACAAGACAGGAAAAAGGACACAGATGTGTACAACAGACTTTTGGACTCAGAGGGAGAGGGAGAGGGTGGGATGATTTGGGAGAATGGCATTCTAACATGTATACTATCATGTAAGAATTGAATCGCCAGTCTATGTCTGACGCAGGGTGCAGCATGCTTGGGGCTGGTGCATGGGGATGACCCAGAGAGATGTTGTGGGGAGGGAGGTGGGAGGCGGGTTCATGTTTGGGAACGCATGTAAGAATTAAATATTTTAAAATTTAAAATAAATAAATAAATAAATAAAAATTTAAAAAAAAGAATGACAAAAATATGATCTTTTATAGAGTCTTGTCACAGTTCATGGCATATAGAAAATGCTCTATAATTGCAAACAGTTGTTGTGGTTAACATTATGACTGCTGTTGCTGTTAGTATAGGAAAAAGAGGAGATAGAGTTGAAGAGGTGAGTATGGATCAAGTAGCAGATGACTTGAATGTTCTGCTAAGAAAATCAGTGCATTTCTAAATGTTAATTTCACTGATAATTTCTTTTGAAATTTCATTAAATTTATCTTTAAAACTTACCATCTTTTATCTACACCATTTAACCTTCTAATTATATTCATCAGTCTTCAATGCCTATACTGATCCCTTCTTTGTCACACAGTCTTTCAAATGTCAGTTTTCTTTTATGTTTAGCTATGTAATTTTGGTTGTTTTCCAAACATACACAAATTAATTTGCATTTGTATCTTCATTGGTAGTCATTTCTGTGATAAAAGAATTAAACTTTTAGCTTGTCACTTTTATCATAAAACTTCTCAAACTTTTCTTTCTCTTAGTTTTTTTTATTGAACTCACTTGCTCAAATGATTATCTGTTAAAAAAATGGAAAAATACTCTTTTATCTACATGCTTTAGTGGAGCTACAAGACTGACATAACTGTTAATTATGAAATATAAATAGAGTTTCCATTATATGTTTCAAAAACTATTTTTAATCTATCCTATAATTTACAAATGTGGACTGATCATTTTGTTCAGATTTGCTGGTCTGAACAAAAAAGAAGCTATGTGTGGAAGCTATCAAAGAGATACTTATGCATGAAAATGATGTTGAGCTTGAATAGCATCCTGTGAAATTATGTTTTTTTGCTATATTTCAAAGTAGTCATTTCCATAACTCTCACCAATGATGTATTTGCCTTGCCAAATCCCTTCTACTGAACTAGCAATATCTGAAAATTTTTTCAGACATAAAAGTGTTTGAAGAGAAATATGTAATCTAATGTAGTTGTATTTTGCAAGCTGAATATGCCAGACTACTAGCTTTACAATCTTCTCAAAGTAGAATCATTAAAAAATACATTTATGAAAAAAAAATTCAGAAAAAGAGATCAGATTTGTGGTTAATAGAGGTTGAAACTGAGGGAAGAGAAATTGGAGGATGGTGGTCAAAATGTAAAAACTTTCAGATATTAGATAAGTGAGTAACAGGTATATAATATGCAACATGATGGCTATAGCTAACATAGCTACATGATATGCAGCAAGGGCGTTAAAAAGGTAAATCCTTAGAGTTCTCATCAAGAGGAGAAAAACATACTGGTTTTGTTTTGTTTTGTTTTTAAAGCATGTGAGATGATGGATGTTAACTTATTTCAGTAATCATTTCAGGATCTTATAAGCCAACTCATTATGCTGTAAACTTATACAGTGATATATGTCAATTATAACTCAATAGAACTGAAAAAAAATTGAAGAATAACCTTCTTTTAATTAACAGAAATGAGCCTTTAAATATTAAAGCATTTATAAAGGACATTTGTAACATCTTTATTAAGATATAACTCATAAAATTCACCCATTGAAAGTAGAAATTCAGTAGTGCAACTATTAACAAAATAGAGACATAGAACACTCCATTATCTTGTATCCATTATAGACACTCCCCATACCTGCCCCAATCCTGGAAATAATATCTACTTTTCATCTCCATTAATTTGCCTTATCTGGACATTTCATATAAATGAAATCATACAATAAGTGATTTGTTTTAATTGGCTTCATTCACTTAGCATAATGCTTCCAAATTTCATGTGTGATGTAACATGTATCAGTAACTCATTCATTTTATTCAGTCAGTTCAGTGGCTCAGTCGTGTCTGACTCTTTGCAGTCCCATGAACTGCAGCTTGCCTGGCTTCCCTCTCCATCAACTACTCCTGGACCTCACTCAAATTTGTGTCTATCAAGTCAGTGATGTCATCCAACCATCTCAACCTCTGTTGTCCCCTTCTCCTGCTGCATTCAATCTTTCCCAGCATCGGGGTTTTTTTCAAAGGAGTCAGTTATTCACATCAGTTGGCCAAAGTATTGGAGCTTCAGCTTCAACATCAACCCTTCCAGTGAATTTTCAGGACTGATTTCCTTTAGGATAGACTGGTTTGATCTCCTTGCAGTCCAAGGGATTCTCAAGAGTCTTCTCCCACACCACAGTTCAAAAACATCAATTCCTCAGGGCTCAGCTTTCTTTGTGAGCCAACACTCACATCCATACCTGACTACTGCAAAAACCATAGCTTTGACTATATGAACATTTGTCAGAAAAGTAACATCACTGCTTTTTAATATGCTGTTTAAGTTTGTCATAGTTTTTCTTCTAAGGAGCAGGCGTCTTTAATGGCTGCTGTCACATCTCCAGTGATTTTGGAGCCCAAGAAAATAAAGTCTGTCACTGTTTCCAATGTTTCCCCATCTATTTGCCATGAAGTGATGGGACCAGATGCCATGATCTTTGCTTACTGATACTGAGTTTTAAGCCGAAATGTTCACCCTCCTCTTTCACATTCATCAAGCAGCTTTTCAGATCCTCTTCACTTTCTTCCATAAGGGTGGTGTCATCTGCATATATGAGGTTACTGATATTTCTCCTGGCATTCTTGATTCCAGCTTACGCTTCATCCAGCCTGGCATTTACCATGAACTAGTCTTCATATAACTTAAATAAGCAGGGTGACATCAGACAGACTTGATGCACTCCTTTCCCAGTTTGGAAGTAGTCCAATGTTCCATGTCTGGTTCTAAAGGTTGCTTCTTGACCTGCATACAGATTTATCAGAAGGCAGGTGAGGTAGTCTAGTATTCCCATCTCTTTAAGAATTTTCCACATTTTGGTGTGATCCACACAGTCAAAGTCTTTGGCATAGTCAATAAAGGAGGAATAGATGTTTTTCTGGAACTCTTTTGCTTTTTCAAAGATGTTGGCAATTGATCTCTGGTTGGCAATTTGATCTCTGGTTCCTCTGCCTTCTCTAAATCCAGCTTAAACATCTGGATGTTCTCAGTTCACATACTGTTGAAGCCTCACTCGGAGAATTTTGAGCATTACTTTACTAGCACATGAGTTGAGTGCAACTGTGTGGTAATTTGAATCTTGTCTGGAATTGCCTTTCTTTGAGATTGGAATGAAAACTGACATTTTCCAGTCCTGTGGTCACTGCTGAGTTTTCCAAATTTGCTGGCATATTGAGGCAGCACTTTCACAGCATCATCTTTTAGGATTTGAAATAGCTCAACTGGAATTCCGTCACCTCCACTAGCTTTGGTTGTAGTGATGCTTCCTAAAGACCACTTGAGTTCACATTTCTGGATGTCTGGCTCTAAGTGAGTAATCACACCATCATGATTATCTGAGTTATGAAGATCTTTTTAGTATAGTTCTTCTGTGTATTCTTGCCACCTCTTCTTAATATCTTCTGCTTCTGTTAGATACATACCATTCCTTTTATTACTGAATAATATTCTTTTGTATGGATTTAGCTTGGGTTTCATTCATAGCTCAGTGGGTTTCCCTTGTAACTCAATCAGTAAAGAATCTGCCTAAATGAAGGAGACCTGGGTTTAATTCCTGGCTAGGGAAGATCCTGGAGAAGAAAATGGCAACACACTCAAGTTTTCTTGCCTGAAGAATCCCATGGACCGAGGAGCCTGGCAGGCTACTGTCTATGGGGTCGCAAGAGTTGGACACAACTGAGCAACTGAGCACAAACACAAACAGATATAACACAGTTTGTTTATCCACATATTTATTATTGTATATTTACTTTTTTGGAGGAATCATTTGCAACACAAAATTTTTCATTTTGATGTAGTTTGATTTCCTTTGTTGCTTGTACTTTTGGTTTCAAATCTAAGAAACCATTGTCTAATATTTAGTTACAGAGATTTATTCATATATTTTCTTCTGAGATTAATAATTTAGCTCCTACATTAAGTTTATTTTCTTATTTTAGGTTTTTATCTTTTGGTATGGTATAAGGAAGGGATCCAGCTTAATTTTTATATGCTAATAACCAGCTATCCCAGAGCCACTTGTTGAAAAGAATTTATTATTCATTATATTATATGCACCCTTGTAAAAATCAACAGACTGAATACATAAAGATTAATTTCTGGACTCTTAGACCAATTCCATTGACCTATATGTCTATCTTCGTCCCACTGCCACATGACTATATTAATTACTGTAGCTTGGCAGTAAATTTTGAAATCAAGAATTGCAAAAATTCTAATTTTGTTATTTTTTTTCCACCAAGCTAAATCTAGTTATTTGGGTTACTTGAGCTTCCATGTGAATTTTAGAATTAGCTTGTCAATTTCTGCCCAAAATATGGTAGCTAGAATTTTGAAATGTATGCTGTTCAATACTAGATCAGTTTGGGGAATATTGTCATCTTAGCAATAAGTTTTCTAATCCATGAGCATGAGATACAAGATTATTCAGAACTTAGTAAAATTTTTATTTTAATTAGTATTTTTCAGTCTACAAGTCTTGTGCTCCTTCTGTTAAATTTATTCCCAAATATTTTGCTATTTTTGAGGCTTATTGTAATTAAAAGTATATTTTAAATTTCATTTTCAACTTGTTCACTGCAATGTGTAGAAATACAATTCAGTTTTTATATATTCATCTTGTATACTGCAATAGCTGAATTCACTTATTCTAAATGGCTTTAGTGAATTACTTATGATTTTATACATACAAGATTATGTCATCTGTGAATGGAGAAAATTTTAGTTTTTTCTTTACTATTTGGATGCATTTTATTTATTTTTCTTATCTAATTACTCTTGCTAGAACCTCCAGTATAAATTTGAGTATAAGTGACTAGAGAGGTCTTCTTTATCTTGTACCTGATTTCTGGAGGAAAATATCCGTTGCTTTATTATTAAATATAATGTTGACTGCAGGGTTTAGTAGATTATTTATCATATTGAGGAAATTCTCTACTGCTTCTAGTTTGTGGAGTATTTTTTTTTTTTCACATAAAGATGTTGAATTTTGTCAAATGACTGTTCTGTATGCACAGAGATGATCATGTGATATTTGTCCCTTTTTTTCTATTAATATGATGTATTCACTGATTGGGCTTTCCAGGTGGTCCTAGTGGTAAAGAACGTACTTGGCAAAGCAGGAGATGTAAAATGGGTTCAATCCCTGGGTTGGGAAGATACTCTGGAGAAAAGAACAGCCACCCACTCCAGTATTCTTTCCTGGAGAATTCCATGGACAGAGTAGTCTGGTGGGCTATAATCCAGGGGGTTGCAAAGAGTCAGATATGACTGGTGTGACTTAGCACACATTAAACTGGTTATCAGATATTACACCACACTTATATATATCACTTCTTATAGTCAAGTGGGCCTTAGATAGAGTCACTATGGACAAAGCTAGTGGAGATAATGAATTTCCAGCTGAGCTTTTTCAAATCCTAAAAATGATGCCATGAAAGTGCTGCACCCATATACCAGCAAATTTGGAAAACTCAGCAATGGCCACAGGACTGGAAAAGGTCAGTTTTCATTCCAATCCCAAAGAAAGGCAATTCCAAAGAAGACTGAAACTACCACACAATTGCACTCATCTTACATGCTAGCAAAGTAATGCTCAAAATTCTCCAAGTGAAGTTTCAACAGAATGTGAACTGAGAACTTCCAGACCTTCAAGCTGAATTCAGAAATGGCAAAGGAACCAGAGATCAAATTGCCAACATCTACTAGATCATAGAAAAAACAAGAGAGTTCCAGAAAAACATCTACTTACACTTCATTGACTATTAAAGACTTTGACTGTGTGGATCACAGCAAATTGTAAAAAATTCTTAAAGAGATCAGAATACCAGGTCACCTTACCTGCCTCCTGAGAAACCTGCATGCAGGGCAAGAAGCAACAGTTAGAACCAGACATGGAACAATGAACTAGCTCCAAATTGGGAAAGGAGTACATCAAGGCTGTATATTGTCACCCTGTTTATTAAACTTGTATGTAGAGTACATTATGCTAAGTGCCAGGCTGGATGAAGCACAAGCTGGAATTAAGATCACTGGGAGAAATATCAATAATCTCACATATGCAGGTAACACCACCCTTATGGCAAAAAGTGAAGAGGAACTAAAAAGCCTCTTGATGAAAGTGAAAGTGGAGAGCGAAAAAGTTGGCTTAAAGCTCAACATTCAGAAAACGAAGATCATGGCATCTGGTCCCATCACTTCATGGGAAATAGGGAAACAGTGGAAACAGTGTCAGACTTTATTTTTGGGGGGACTCCAAAATCACTGCAGATGGTGATTGCAGCCATGAAATTAAAAGACGCTTACTCCTTGGAAGGAAAGTTATGACCAACTTTGACATCATATTAAAAAGCAGAGACATTACTTGGCCAACAAAGGTCCATCTAGTCAAGGCTATGATTTTCCCAGGAGTCATGTATGGATATGAGAGTTGGACTATAAAGAAAGCTGAGTGCAGAGAATTGATACTTTTGAACTGTGGTGTTGGAGAAGACTCTTGAGAATTCCTTGGACTGCAAGGAGATCCAACTCATCCATTGTAAAGGAAATCAGTCCTGAATATTCATTAGAAGGCATAATATTGAAGCTGAAACTCCAATACTTGGGCCACCTAGTGCAAAGAGCTGGTTCATTTGAAAAGACCCTGATGCTGGGAAAGATTGAATGCCGGAGGAAAAGGGGTTGACAGAGGATGAGGTGGTTGGATGGTATCACCTACTCAATGAACATGAATTAGAGTAAGCTCCGGGAGTTGGTGATGGAAAGGGAGCCCTGGTGTGCTGCAATCCATGCAGTCACAAAGAGTTGTACACGACTGAGTGACTGAACTGATTGAAACTCCTAGTAGTGGTTACTTCTCAGTGTATACAAATATCAAGTAATTGTGTCGTACACCTAAAATTGATATGATATTATATATCATTTTTATCACAATAAAAAAGAAAATGTATTATACAAGAATATTAGACTGCTTATATTTTAGGACCTCAGTCATCATCCTCAGTTTTTAAGAATGGATAAATTAGTAATAATAACTGGCCAAACTGAAGACTCTAGAGAGAATTTCAATTAATTTTTTATTTGAGCTTTACAGATTGATGTGAAAATATCTTAACTAAATGTAATAAATTTGTGGAAGGGCTTATGTTTGCAATCAGATGATTTTCAATCTAAAATCATTGTTTACCAAATGAAATATTTTGATAACTATGAGTTTGTAACCATTTTCCTAGCTTCATGCCTAGTCTTCACAAATTTGCTGAGAAGCAAAATAAAATAATTAGTACAAGAGGTGAGTAGCTTTTAGCTTCAGTCACTGTAAAGAAGCACTGTTTATAAGGACGACTTGTTGTTTTCCTCTATTTCTTTGCATAGAGGACATGGAAGCGTAGAGTGGCTATTATAAACAACAAGTGGGCCTTAGAAAGCATCACTACGAACAGAGCTAGTGGAGGTGATGGAATTCCAGTTGATCTATTTCAAATCCTGAAAGATGAAGCTCTGAAAGTGCTGCACTCAGTATGCCAGCAAATACAAAAATATAGTGCATCCAAATTTATGGGATAAAATAAGAATGTATGAGTCCATAGAGATATTACTTAATTAATTAATTGAAAAATGCCTCTTTAAGCAAATATTAACTAATCAATATAAGCAACTGATGAGTTAGAAAAAAAAAATGACTAATCAATATAAAAGAATGATGAAGCTAGAAAATAATCTATGGTGGTCAAAATTAATAGGTAAATATTTGGTCCAAAAAATAGTAGTCTGAAATTCAAAGAGATAGAAAATTATTTTTAAATATGAAATAACCTAGAGCTCTTCCACAGAAACTCTTTGTGGAATTAGCTCTGACAGTCTATAAGCATTTGTATTCACTACTCAGATCAATATTCAGAAAATTGTATAGCATTTTTAAAATCTGGCACAATTTGTCAATTTTTTAAAATTACACAGCATTACCACATTTAAAAATCTGAGAGAAAATGTTAGCATCTATAAAGTATAAGGATATGTTTAAAGACTAACAAGATGAGTAAGCAACATGCTAGTCATCAATATAGATTAATTTGATATCTTTTGTACAAAAGTGCATAACAAGCAGGGAAAACGTTTCCATATTTCTATTTATCATTGGTTTTGATCACTGATTCAATACAGCCTCTCAGTGGATTCATTAGAATTCCTACTTTTAAAAAAAGAAGAAGAAGCAATGTACCTGAAAAATTTCATGTTGCTTTATTCTCTGATTATCTTTAGGAAATAAGAGACAGGATATTTAACCTTCTAGTCTGCTAAGGTGGAGAAAACTTAAAGCCAGACTACAATCTATTAATGTTATACGAAAATATTTCCAGAAAAATGCAATGATTGAAGTAAAATAAAATGTACATTTCACTAAGTCATTTATAGAAGTAAAAAGATACATACTTCAATTTAATTTTATATTCATAAAATTTTACTTTTTAAATTACATGTGTAATTAAACCCTGGCAAATTAATACTGGGAGCAAATTAAATTGAAGAGTGGAATGAATTCCTTACACCTCATCTAAAATATTTATCTTATGACTGTCTAAGTTTTCTATTAAAGCATAATTTCCTTAGTCTTTACCAATATCTTTTCACATAATATTATTATATTACAGTGATGTTAAAATTAAAAGAGCAGATTTTTAAATTATTTTGGTTCAAACAGTGTTCCAGAGGAATAATCTGGTATGGAAACAATGTTCTTGAGCTCACATTTACTGTGAATAAGCTTTGTGAGAAGTGTTATGAATATTCAAGTCCCCTAAATTATTAAGTCAGATATTAAAACAAAATCTGCTGAATACTGACTGTCAAATGGTGCCTTCAGGTTGAAGGACCAAAATTAGCTTTTTTAATACAAACATATATATATATAGAGAGAGCAAGATAACCTAGTTTACAATGTCAAGAAGCTGACTAAGTTCATTTCCACAGCACGTAAAGTAGATCAGAAATTGATCGTTTGCTCAGTTCAGTTCAGTCACTTAGTTGTGTCCGACTGTTTGCCACCCCATGGACTGCAGCATGCCAGGCCTTCCTGTCCATCACCACTCTAGGAGTTTACTCAAACTCATGTCTGTTGAGTCAGTGATGCCATCAAACCATCTCATCCTCTGCCCTCCCCCTCTTCTCATGCCTTCAATCTTTCCCAGCATCAGGGTCTTTTCAAATGAGTCAGTTCTTCACAACAGGTGCTGAAGTATTGGAATTTCAGCTTCAGTATCAGTCCTTTCCAACAAATATTCAGGACTGATTGCCTTTAGGATGGACTGGTTGGATCTCCATGCAGTCTGAAGGACTCTCAAGAATCTTCTCCCACCCCACAGTTCAAAAGCACCAATTCTTTGGCGCTCAGCTTTCTTTATAGTCCAACTTTCACATCCATACACTATATTGGAAAAACCATAGCTTTGATTTAGACGGACCTTGTTGGCAAAGTAATGTTTTCTGCTTTGTAATATGCTGTCTAGCTTGGTCATAATTTTTCTTCCAAAGGAGCAAGGGTGACAATATACAGCCTTGATGTACTCCTTTCCTGCCTGGAACCAGTCTGTTGTTCCATGTCCAGTTCTAACTGTCCAGTTCTAACTGTTACTTCTTGATCTGCATACAGGCTTCTCAAGAGGCAGGTCAGGTGGTCTGGAAGTCCCATTTATTTAAAAAATTCCAGTTAGTTGTGGTCCACACAGTCAAATTCTTTGACATAGTCAATAAAGCAGAAATATATGTTTTTCTGGAACTCTCTTGCTTTTTTGATGATCCAGCAGATGTTGGCAATTTAATCTCTGGTTCCTCTTCCTTTTCTAAATCCAGCTTGAACATCTGGAATTTCACAGTTCACTGTTGAAACTTGGCTTGGAGAATTTTGAAGATTAATTTGCTGGTGTGTGAGATGAGTGCAATTGTGCAGTAGTTCGAGCATTCTTCGGCATTGTCTTTCTTTGGGATTGAAATGAAAAACCGACTGTTCCCTGTCCTGTGGCCACTGCTGAGTTTTTCCAAATTTGTTGGCATATTGAGTGCAGCACTTTCCAGCATCATCTTTTAGGATTTGAAATAGCTCAACTGGAATTCCATCACCTCCACTAGCTTTGTTCATATTGATGCTTCCTAAGGCCCACTTGACTTCCCATTCCAGGATGTCAGGCTCTAGCTGAGTGATCACACCAGTAATTATCAGGGTCATGAAGATCATTTTTGTATAGTTCGTCTGTATATTCTTGCCACCTCTTCTTAATATCTTCTGCTTCTGTTAGGTCCATACTATTTCTGTCCTTTATTGTGCCTATCTTTGCAAGAAATGTTCCCTTGGGATATCTAATTTTCTTAAGTGATCTCTAGTCTTTCCCATTTTATTGTTTTCCTCTATTTTGCATTGACCTGTGAGAAAATGCTTTCTTATCTCTCCTTGCTATTCTTTGGAACTCTGCATTTCAAATAGGTCACCTGTGTCTCTTTCGCTGTCTTGCATAGCAGGGTTTCCGTATTGACCATCTTCTAAATTCCACTATATATGCATGTTACGTATTACTGTATTGGGTTTTTTCTTTCTGGTGTCTTACTTCGACTCTTTTGATATCGACTCCGTCAGTTTTCATCCCATCTCATTAGTAACTGTATTCAAATTGTATTCTTTTATTTGACCTTAATTACTCCCATTGTGTATATGTCCACACGCTTTCTTATTCCATTCATCTGCTGTATTGATCATTTAGTTGCTTTCCATGTCTTGCTATGTATAAACAGTGGCGCCGCGATGAACATTTGGTGTCGTACAGTGTGTCTTTTCATTCTGTTTCCTCAGTGTGCTATGCCGCAGCAGTGGGATTGCGGTCTATAATGCAGTTCTTATTCAGCATTTTTTAAAGATCTCCACACGTTCTCCACAGGATAGTGCTTGTACTATTTGCTATTACCCTACCAACAGTGGTACGGAGGAATTCCCATTTTCTCCACACTCCTTCTCACAGAATTTATCTGCTTTAGCGTATTTTGGATCATGCAGCCATTCCTGACTTGTGTGAAGTGCGTCCAGCCTCTATTTGTGTTTTTTGATTTGGCATTTTCTCTGACAATGAGTGTGTGTTGAGCCATTCTTTTCATGGTGTTTGGTTAGCATCTGCTATGTCTTCTTTTGGAGAAATTGTTCTATTTAGTTCTTTTGCCTCATTTTTTGATTGGGTCGTTTATTTTTTCTGGAATTGTATTCTGCAGAGTTGCCCTGTATATTTTTGAGATTAGTTGTTTGTCAGTTGCTTCATTTGCTATTATTTTCTCTCCATTTCAGAAGGCTGTCTTTTCACCTTGCTTATATTTCCTTTGTTGTGCAGAAGGCTTTTAATTTTATCAGATCCCATTTGTTTTTTTTTGCTTTTATTTCCAGAAATTCTGGGAGGTGGATCATAGAGGATCCTGCTGTGATTTATGTCTGAGAGTGTTTTGGCCTATGTTCCCTCTCTAGGAGTTTTATAGTTTCTGGCCTTACATTTAAGATCTTTAAACCATTTTGAGTTTATTTTTGTGTGGGGTGTTAGAAGAGTGATCTAGTTCAGTTCTTTTACAAGTGGGTTGACCAGTTTTCCCAGCACTTGTTAAAGAGATTGTCTTTACTCCATTGTATATTCTTCGCCTCCTTGTCAAGAAAGGGTGTCCAGTGAATGTGTGTGGATTTATCTCTGGGCTTTCTATTTTGTTCCATTGATCTATATGTCTGTCTTTGTGCCAGTACCATACTGTCTTGATGACTGTGGCTTTTGTAGTAGAGCGCTGAAGTCAGGCAAGTTGATTCCTCAGTTCCATTCTTCTTTCTCGAATGATTGCTTTGGTATTCGATGGTTTTTTGTATTTCCATACAAATCGTTGAAATTATTTGTTCTAGTTCTGTGAAAAATGTCTGCTGGTAGCTTGATTAGGATTGCATGAATTTGTAAATTGCTTTGGGTAGTATACTCATTTTCACTATATTGATTCTTCTGATCCATGAACATGGCATATTTCTCCATCTATTATGTCCTCTTTGATTTCTTTCCATCAGTGTTTTATAGTTTCTCTATATATAGGGTCTTTTAGTTTCTTTAGGCTAATATATTCCTAAGTATTTTATTCTTTATCGTGCAATGGTGAATGGAATTGTTTCCTTAATTTCTATTTCTTTTTGACTTTTTCATTATTCGTGTATAGGATGCAAGGGATTTGT